>NC_052614.1:42679139-42834253 GCF_016545825.1 Eucalyptus grandis
TTCTACCTACGGGTTTTACAAAAACTTTCTTGAAGTAATTTTTGTAAACCTCACTCGAGAGTCTTTTCTTAATTCTTTCTTTTACTTTAGGAAAATCAATCAAGGGAATTGTTTCTTCTGTCATACCTAGACCGGACTTATTGAAGTAAGGTCTTTGTCTTTGAAAGAATTTTCTCAAGTTTTCAGACCTATAGAAAATTTCTTTGATATATTTGATAAGTCTGTTTTAAAAAAACATTTTCTTTTAAAAGATTATCTTCATTTTCTTTAAGATTGGAAGCAGACAAGTCTAGACTTTTAACTCTTTACGCTAAAACATTTTCCTTTTGTTTTAGAGCTGAGTTTTCTTTTTTCAGTTCGGAAATTCTTTTGAGAGAAGTCTTAAGACTAAAGCATAGTTCATCAATATATTTAGAAACTTTAACAGAATTTTAAAATCACTTGCCTCAAATTCACTTTGTAAAGTCACGATCTGAGTCGATCCAGTCGAGTCGATTGTGCCATCGGACATAGATTGGCATATTCATTATCACTTTCTTCACACTCGAGTATCCTCCCGAGGTTTCGGCTTTGAGAGCTTTTCAAAATTTTCAGCTTTTCCTTTCTTCTTCTTGAAGGACGGTTAGATCCGATGTGTCCCTTTTCTTGCATTCAAACGGACTACATCTTTATTTGGTTCCTCATCATCAATGAGACTTGGTCTATTCTGTCTTTGAAAGCTTTGTTTCTTTGAGTTGAACCTTCTTCCTTTTCTATTTAGTTTTCGAATCTTCTTATCATGAGAGCAAGCTCCTCATCGTCCATATCATCTTGAGAATCTGTATCATCGAGAATCATCATTTGATTTTAATGCAATGGATTTCTTACCTTTTGGATCTTCATCTTCATTGATCCTTTCCACTTCATAGGATGAAGAGTTCCAATCTGCTCGTCAATGAGATAGTGGCATGATTCTGCGTCTCTCTTATCGAAGTCTTTATGTGATTCCAATCCTGGAGAGTCCACGCGATAGCTTGTTTATCTTCATGGGATCGAAGTTGGTTGACCTTGATTTTCAAGACCATTCACAATATCAGTAACGGCGAACATGTCGAATATTGATTCTCTGGTTTCATTACGAAACCGTGTGAGAAGAATGTTGATTCTTGTTTCCTTCACGATGTTTGTTCCTTCATAGGTGATATGCAATGCATCCCAAACTTCTTTTCTTATCCACGAAGATATTCTATTATATTCGATTGGTGATAAAGCACAATATAAGGAGTAAATTGCTTTTGCATCGAGTGTACGTCTCTTGATTATTTCTTCTGAGACATTCATTTGGTTTCTTCGGTTTCTTTTCCTCTTTCAGCGATGCATTGGTAGGAGTAATTCCTTTTTCTACAACGTCCCATTCCAGAGGATCCTTTGATCGTAGGAAAGCTTTCATCTTGTTCTTCCGGATGTTGTAATCCTTTCCATCAAAGTAGGGTGAGTACGGTATTGCTTTGCCCTTCCATCGACCCTGGTGCTAGCATACTAGCCATGGATCTTTTACTATGAAGTAAAACACTTCAAATAAAGTAAGTACACAGGCTCTGATACCAATTGATATTGCTAGTATGAGTACCTAGAGGGGGGTGAATAGGTGCCTAAACAATTTATCGATATACGGAGTGATTCTTAACATATGATAGAAAGTAAATTCTCTCTTAATTAACAAAATGAAATACGATTGAGGTAGAGAGAGTGAGGAAGAGAAAAGAAAATTGACACGGGATTTATAGTGGTTCGGCTTATTCCAAGCCTACGTCCCTCTTTTGTGACAGACCACGGGTGGATTTCACTATGATCAAAAGAGAAGTTCTGACTGGCTTTGCCTTGATTCCACCGTGTAGATGTTTTACCACACCTCCTCGAGGTCTCTCACAAATATAGACTCTCTTTTGTATACAAGTATTCGCTCAAAGGATTTATCTAAACAAATAGGAGCTTCGGACTTTGGAATTCTTCTATCGCACACCTCGAACAACTAGAACGTCTTCCTTATATACTCCTTTATGCCATCATACCCGTTGGCACACCAAAGGAATTCCTCCAATCTACCCGTTGGACGGAATCAATTAGGAAGATTGTTCGAGCTATTAAAGGCGTGTTGATAGCCCATCAATCTGTTCGCCCATACAATCGGGATCTCGGTTTCCATAAGTAGAACCTTCCAATAATATTTAGACAATCATCGAATCTTCAGTCATTGAATCAATCTTGATCAATCAAAGGATTCGATACGTCTTCTCCACCACGAGATCTTCTCCATATGATAAGGTTAAATCTGAACAAAACATCCAGGTTGGATAACCCTTGATTATGGGCCTGCTACCCATCAACTCTTGCATGGCGTCCAAAGCCTGGGTGATCCCAATAGTTCCTTGATCACTTGGGGCTGCTACCCCAGCACCAACAGGACATGGTGCTACGCCACTCACGCTAGCCTATGCTGGCACTCGACCTTGGCCTTCTCAGGTACTGACCTTGGTCGACGTTCCTCCCCGAGTCACGGCCCTAATGGCCATTTTGGTGGGAGTTCGCTGCTCCCAATCACTCATGGCTCAACTTTAACTACTAAAGCATGCTTTTAATTCCATACCCAATTAGAAATAGAGTGATCCAAACAACAAGCAATCTTACCAATCAGCTATCACAAACATGCACTAGCATGAACTTAAATGTCATTCCTATTACTATTCCATGAACCATCGCACATTATTACTCCAATCCCTAACCATTGCTTTGATACCACTTAAACAGGGCTGTCACGCCTCGATCCTCGAGCACACGCTCATCCCTCAACTGGTCGATTAAAAGCGATGTCCCAGGACGCATCGCTGACCCTTTCTTTTTAATACGCATGTGGAAGCATATAAATAATCTCCAGATAATAAAACAATGGGATAGAAAAGTAGGACTAATTTTCCACAACCAAAATAAACCATTTATAGACAAGCGGGTTTATTTACAAACTAGGCTGTTTACAAAAGTATCGGCTTAACCAAAAAGGGACTGTCTTAACATCCACTAGACAGACACGCTCGCTGATTCCTTGATCTCCACCTTCTCAGACTTTAGGGCTTCCAGTCCTTCACCAACACCATCTAAGGACCTGAAAATGATTATACAATAACTAGTGAGACAATGTCTTAGCGAGTTCTACCTTCCTAAGACCCAATTAGGAAGCAAATATGCCATAAAGGCAACCTAAGCACACCACGGGTCAGAGAACTTACCTTGGCCTCAGTTTTGTCTTGCATATCAGTATCATTTATAGATGTCTCAAATCACATTAATCAATCAATTTATAGCATCAGATCAAATTATTGATCAATCGATCTAGTCGATTACATGTTATCTCGACCCTTTCTTGGTTGGCTCATCTCATACTATCTATAAGTCCACCCATATTGGGACTACTCACTACTAAGCTGATAAATAGTTAGTATAGCTTGCTTTGAGATGATTGGGTATAGTGCTCTCTGCTAAGTTGCTATATTGCCCGTAGGCTGATATAGTATATCGAAAATGTTCAATCTAAGCTGATAATGTATATTACTCTCTGCTAAATTGCCATATCGCTTGTAGGCTGATATAGTATACCGACATACTCAATCAAAACTGATAAGGTATACTGCTCTCTACTAAACTAACATATCGCCCGTAGACTGATATAGTATACCGGTATACTACTCTCTGCTAAGCTAACATATTGCCCATAGGCCGATATAGTATACCATCTCAATCATACAACCAATTTCATCTTTTTATCATTCTTGATAAAATAGTCGTGTGTGGGTACACGGTTGCCTTTAACCAAAATATAATAATTTCACTTTCATTTTCCCCCACTTCTTTCAACAGTCCAAAAATAGATTTTTCTCTGATTCCGACACCCGGTAGGGAAGGCATACCTGCAGGAAATTGATTCCGCCCTCCTTGATTCTAAGCCCAGGTCCATTCTAGTGGTATCAGAGCCATGGTTTTGTTTCTAATGATATTCATTCCATGCGCTTAGTAGGTGAATCCAGAACTGAGAAAAACCTCTCACATTATGAAAGACCAACCAGAAATACTAGAAGCACATGTTTCTCTTGCTGCAACCTCGTCTTCTCCAACTCCTTCTGATTTTCGGATATCAAATGCTTTGAAGATAGACTATCTTTATGAAGTCTCTCTTAGTGACGAAACTAAGATATCTGAAACTCAGCTTCCACTAATGAACCCATATTCTGCTTTTGCTAAACCTACTTCGTCATTTTCATCGATCCGCTCTATTTGCCAACTTATTCGCCAGACTTCAAAGGAAGTGAAGGAATATGTTCAGTCCTCCAAGTTCGACCAGCACCCCATTCTTACCACTGAAAAAGGAGTACTTTGTTACTCTTAGATCCCTCAGGAGTTTCCCAGACATGTGGATCCAGCAAGGATATTCTTATGTCCATTATGGAGCTGTTCATCTTGCTCTTACTTTCCATGGTCGTAAGGGCTTGCCAGTTATGGCAAGAATTGCGTTGTTAGATACCAGGTTCTTAGAATACTAGCATGCTTGCATAGGTACTATTCAAACCACTTTAAATGCTGGAATAGTCTTTGTAACTCTGTATCCAAATTTCATTATTGCCCTTTCAAATCCCTAGCTACTCTTTTTTCTACAAGTCCAAGTTCAGCTTACTGGAGCCCCTCAAACCACTGACACTATAGCAGCAACATTGCATTATTAAATGGTTTATCGAGTTCATAACCATGCTCTTGACTTAATTTCCACAATGGAAATGAAGATGCTTTGTTCATTTCCATGCAAAATGACCAAGCATCCTGCATTCATGTTTCCAGACATATCCCAAAAGAAAAGTCGGCCAAGCTCCTTCCAGAGACTTGGATCACCAACTATGAGAAGTTGCGTCAAAACAACAAGCCCTTCCAATCATCGACTTTGAATTTGTCGGAAAAAAGAATGGAACTATTTCCATCAAATTTGGCAAAGAAAAGAAAGAAAGTTCTTCTATCTTCCAGACTCTCTTTATGATTGAGCCATGTGTTCCTGAGTCAATTTTTGAGCTAGATCCAAAGAAGCTTGTTAAATACTTCAAAAGTGATGGATATCATGTCCATTACTACAAAGACAAGTATGACCATTGTTTCTGGGATCCTTTTTGCCAATGTTCTTATTGTATAAATTCTCCTGATGAGGTAGACCCATTTACAAAACCTCCACCACGAAGGAAGCATAAGAAGCCAAAAGACCCTATGTACCAAAGGTACCTGAACGAAGATTCATCCGTTGATACTCTTGGTGAATGTGATAAATTTTAGTTTATGGTCTCTTATGCACCAACTCCACCACCAGAGTTCACTACTCCTCCTTCGGTATCACCAGATCCACCACTACCATCACCTCCTTCATCCCCTCCTCAGAAAAAACCAGCCATTTTCCCGTTTTATAAGCCAATTGTAAAATGGGCCAAGAAATATTCATACCCACTTGAGGTTCCACTAGAAACACCACCTAGCTCTTCCATTGCCATGTTCCAAGAAACAGACTTTCCTCCTCTTGTTCGGGAGAATTCCAAACTCTCTTTTCCTGCCCCAAAAAGAGTTTATTGATCCACAAGGCAAATATAGGCATATTCCTAAGATATCTACCCCAACTGATGTGGATGAGCATGGAAAACAAAAAAGAACTCCTGTTGCTGAAGCTGTCTTAAACTGTCAATCGGAGACTCTCCTAGCACACAACAATACTTTCAAAGCAATTGATTCCAAAATTGGGAATGTGCAGCAAAATTTGCGAAGATATGACGAAACCACCAAAAAGATGCTTTTAGATTTCCAGAAGAGGCTTCATGCCTTAGAATTTGGACAGCATCTAGGATAAGACCATCTTAAAAGTCCTAGAGCAGAAATAGAAAAGCTTAAAAGACAAATCCAAATCCTTAAGGAAGGAAGGCTCAATCCATTTCCAACTACTTTGCGAGCAGATCCTCTTCCTCCTCCACCACCTCATACGTCTATCTTTGCTGCTATCACAGATGTACCTATTAGACAAGACAAAATAGATGTGGCAAAAATACAAAATCGCCTCAAAGAACTTGACTGCATAAGGAAAGAAAATGGAAAAGAGAAGATGCTTAAAGAATCCTCCATTATTATAAGGCAGCCTGATCAAATGATGTTGTCAAACCCATTGGAATCTTTCTTAAGAGATTTGGGTAATCAGGAATCACAGCCTGATCTTGATCCCGTTACTTAACTACCACCCCAAATTGATTCTGTCATTCCAACAGACCAGATTCTGTTTCCAATGGAATTAGTTTTTCCAAATATTTTTGACACTGAATCAAATTCGGTATCTCTTTCATCCTCATCATCCTTTTCAATCCCTTTCATTGATTCCTTTCCTATAGAACCAGTAACTTCATCAATATTCATGGCCGACCCTTCAAACCATGATATGGAATCAAATCCTTCTGAACCAGAGGTTGTTCAACCAAACAATCATTCTTAGAGTGTGTCCACTTCATCAAAACAGTTTTTCACTATTGATGACATACCTTACCACAAATGGCTAGAAAAACTTGAGGAATTTCATACTTGGCTATATACCCAAGCCATTACCAACTTATACAAGTATGATGTTCTTTTCAACTTTGTCACAAGGTTCGCAGGTAGCCTCAAACTTTGGTGGCAATTTGTGGCAGAACAAGATCAGCTTCACTTTTTGCTCTTACCAAGCTTTGGCCATGTCATTACTCTTCTATATCATTTCTTTGTGGGAAAACTCATTGATCTCATAAAACTCAAAAGAAGAGAATTCTTTGAAAGAAGATGTTGCTCTCTCCGGAAAAAAAACATCTTGATAAGCATTATCGTGAAATGCTTAAGCTCTTCTATCAAATTGGAGCTGATGCAAATTTGAAGCATGTTTTCTTAACCTCCATCCCCAAAGAATTATCTCAAATAGTAGAAATGACCTTTTTGTCCAAACAGAGAATGATCCAAGATGTTCCATTGGGAGAAATCCAACAAGAAATTCATTTGTACCTCAAAGAACTGTGTATCAAACGCCAAATGATCCAGACCTATATCAATGACAACATAGAACTTGATGCAGCTTGTTCTCGCTAGAGGCTAAAAATCATATGCTCCAAGAAAGATTGTGATAGTTCTTATGGAAAATCCTCTAGAAAGAAGAAGCGTTTCAAAAAACTCTGGATAAACAAATCTAGACATGGCTCTAAGCACTTCCAAAGAAAGAATAAATGGAAATACCTACACAAAAGGAAAGATCGATCAGGACACAAGAAGTCAAATCAATGCTTCATCTGCAACAAAAAATGACATTTTGCTAAAAACTATCCTCAGACGAAAAAATGTCATAATCATTTGATACATTATATAGAGAATGAAACTAGTATTTCTCTTGAAAATGATGATATTGAATCTCTATTTTCTTGCTATCAAACTCTTAGTCAAACTGATTCAGATTCATATCCTGAAGATATCTTCCATATATCTTTGACTCATTCAGAAGAAAGCACTGACATATTTTCAAGCTAAACTCATTGTCCCCATTTTCCTATAAAAATATTTACTTCAAAGTTTGCTAAATGAATCACTGTCATTACTCTTATAGACACTGGAGCTGCTTTTTTAATCTTAGACACTAAAGTTCTTCCTGAAGAATATTGGACTTCTTGTGTCAGATATTTCAATTCTGCTTCATGAGATACATTCTCTACAAATGTGAGAACCACTCCGATCACTGTCCAGTTTTTTCCACAGTGTTCTATAACCATAAAGATCTTTGGCTCAAGTCTTTCCAACAAAGATTTGATCATTAGTTAGGACATTATGACTCAAATTTCTCAACTTCACATCATTTCTAGAAAATGTCTTAAGTATAAAGACCAATTTTCTGAATTTGTCAACATTTAGAGACTTTTTTCCATTCAAATGAGCCTATTGGATCCAATCATGCCGAAATTGGTAGAATCCTATTCATAATCTCATTTTGAGTTCGCTCAAAAGTGTTCCCATCATTTTATGGAAAAACTCAGAATTCTTTGTTCATCTTCCTTTCAAGAAGAATGAAGACATCAATCCAACTAAGGCGAGTCATATGGGAATGAATCCAGAACATCTAGTTTTGGCTCAAAGGAAATGCTCAAAACTGTTGCAACAAGACCTTATTGAGGTCTCACATTCTCAATGGGCATGTGAAGCCTTCTATGTTAACAAACATGTTGAGCAAAATCGAGGAAAGATGAGATTGGTAATTAATTACCAACCCCTTAACCTTTTTTCTCCAAGATGATAAATTCCCTTTACCTTCTAGAAACTCTCTTTTTGCTGGATTATCCAAGGCCTAAATTTATTCCAAATTTGATCTCAAAGCCAGATTTTGACAATTGGGCATTCATCCCGAAGACAGACCCAAGACAGGGTTCTATATCCCAAATAAACACTTCCAATGGAGAGTTCTTCCTTTTGGTTTAAAGGTTGCACCATCCCTTTTCCAAAAGGCAATGTGCCGAATCTTTCAACCAATCCTATCAAGTGTAGCAATATACATCGATGACATTTTGCTCTATAGTCTAGACAAACAATCACACCGCCAACTTCTTAAACAGTTCGCTAAAATTGTAAAAAAGCATGGAATCATGCTTTCTCAAAGAAAGATGAATATCGCCTAAACAAAAATTGAATTTCTTGGTATGCACCTTACCAAAGGGACATACTATCCGGGGCCACATATTGCTCGGAATTGTTGAAATTTCCTGAAGAAAACTTCACAACAAAACAAGTCCAACAATTTCTTGGGATAATTAATTATCTCAAAGATTTTGTTCTAGATCTTGCAAGGCTGCTGATCCCATTATAAACAATGCTGAAAAAGAATCCCTCACCTTGGGAAAATCTTAGACTAATGTAGTTGCTGAACTCAAAGAGATTATGTAGAATCTTCTTCCTCTACAAATCCATCAATAGGAAAGAGAATTCTCCAGACTAACACTAGTGATGAATACTTGGGCTGCCATCTTGTTTGAAGAAATTGATGGAAAGAGGCATTTGTGTGCCTATAAAAGTGGAAAATTTTCCCAAGCTGAGATGCATTATCATTTCACCTTCAAAGAAATCTTAGCAATGAAAAATGGGATAAAAAGTTCGAGTTCCATCTCATTGGCCATCAATTCCTAGTAGAATTGGATATGGCATTTTTCCCTCAGATGATCAAATTCAAACGGAAGCAAGTTCCAAATTCTCAGCTGTTTCGATGGGCTGAATGGTTTTCAAAATATTCTTTTGAGACAAAACACATTGCTGGAAAGAAAAAATGTGCTTGTTGACTTTTTGTCAAGACCAAAAACACCAGTAGAATTCAACATGTATATCATGAGGCATGTTTTCCATACTGTTCAATTCAATGAGAAGTATAAAATTGAGAAAGTTAAAGACGGCCAAGCTGGTGACACTCCCCAGGAGATCATCGAACAAATCCAAAAAGATAGCCTTACTGAAAATCTGGATAAACTCATGTGGCAATGCCGCACAGATCTATTTAGACTCGATGGAGGTTTGATTCTTTATCTTTTTGGATTAAATGCAGATTATCCATTCATACATCCACTAATATGGAAGGAAGATGATTTTCCTGATCAACTTCGATGGTTATTATGGCACTTAACCAATAAGTACTTAATAGCTATTGAAATTCCGACCAAAAGATTCATTGCTAATCTCACCAAGATATTTGGACTTGGCAGAGGTAAGATTGAAAATGAGAGTAACAAAAATCTTTTAGATTGTCTTAATTGGTTTTATCCTCCAACTCACTAGAGATGGCTCTTAGAGAAAGAATTGAGAACTACATAGCCAAATGTTGAAGTTCATACAATTATGTTTTTCCAAAGACCATGGGCTTTTCTCACTAATAATGGTAACATCATCAATGCCCCCCTTGAGTATAGGTACCTCATCTTATAGACTAGTTTCACATAGTATAGGGGCTTGAGTTCACAAATCTTATCCAGGACTTGTTGGTTGCTGTGAGCACTAATATCAAGAACTCCAGAGAATCCTATGCTAGGAAAACAAAACCATTCCTCCATATGCATGGAATTATGATGTACCCACTGCATGGGATCATTATAACCTAGCATTAGAAGCCAAGGAAGCATTCGAAGAATTCAACCAAGTTGCATCATCCGAGGAACATGCATCACATGAGCATGAAATAACAAGCACGGATCACACTGCACAAACCTCTCAAGACCCCTATGCTAGATGGAGAGGTCCTCTTTTCCAAGACCCCTATAGCCAAGGACCTTTGTCCTTATCTCAAGGCATGGACACGTCTTTTTATGTACAGCCATTCAGTTGGCCTCAACCAAGTATTCCTGACAATGACGATAGCATAGATTGGGCACAAGAGCTAGCATCTGCAACATCCACATCCACATTACATCAGCTGAACCAGATCCTCACACCAGAAGACCTTGAAGCACTTGAACAAAAATATGAGGAACATCTTCTAGTAACAGTGCACAGCTCAGATGATTCGGACTATGACTATAATGCTCATGACGGACGAGACCACTAAACAAGACCATTGTCCATACAAGTGTACTGTAGTAAGTTACTGTTCACTTTTACTATAGCAGTAGGCTAGGAAAATCACTGTTCATTGTTACTGTTTATATTGTGCGAATAATTCCCTACCGAGATTTTCGAAAGCCTCTATTTGTTTCAGGACCTGTGAGCTTGGTCCTTATTTGTTTGTGACCTCTTATTGCCTATAAAAGGCAAGAAGTATGTAATGTGTTGGGCAGAGTCTTTTAAAGTAAAGTGAGTGTTTTGTGAAATTCTCTCATGATCTTCTAAATTCCTCCTTCTTCTCCAGCTTGGTAGAATCCTCTGAGAAATGCAGCTCGGATAGTTAGAAATGTTACCATCCTGATTCTATCTGAGTGTCTCTAGGCTCTGAATTAAAGGGCATAGTGGTTTTTTTTGCTAAAAAGCTGTCCTTGAAGGGCTTGAACAAGAGGTTCGCCCCACCGTGGGAAGGCATACCCGCAGAAACTGATTTCACCCTCCCCGATTCTAAGCCCGTCCATTCAAAAATTAATTCATTTAGGAATAAAATCCTAAAATAACAATTAAATCAATTCAACACAAATTAAAGTTCAGATAAATAAATAGATTGCACCACAATAATCAGCATAAAATTCCAGTCATGGCTATGCCACCTAATTTACGAAAAATAATTAATTAATTAATTAATTACGAAAAATATTAAATAAATGCAATAAATCTAACTTAGGCTGTAATGCCTAATTGGACGCCAAAATGGGTTCAGAAAAATTCCAAGGTTCGTTCAATAAATAATATGACGTGTCTACCTCGCTAAATACACTAACTAACCACCTAACATGAATCGGCAGATAATTAAATTAACTAATCTAATCTAATCTATCCACCTAAACCATGCTTAATTAATCTAATCAATCCATAAGCGTAATTAACCAACTAAGCGAGGATTAGTAAGTTCAACTCACTTGTTCGGCAAGCCGATCGATTCAAAACGACAGGGACGCGACGGTGGACAACTTCCTTTAAAGCGGGCCTAGCAACCGAGGTCTGGAACCACCTCAAAACGGGCTCGAAGGTTGCTGGAAACCCTTTTTATTTGCTGCCGTGCTTGGCTGAAACAAAGGCCAACAAGTTCGGTTTAAAGCGAGGATGGATCGAGTAAGGTGAAAAGGACTAAAATGGGCCTTGGCAGGCATTCACAGCGGTCGGAGGCAGGCCAAACGACTCCGGCTCGACTAAAACAAGGGTTGGAATGCACGACTAGGCTGTTGGAACGGCGAGCTGGGCGCGGCAAGGTTGAGGCTCGCGCGGCCAGGCGCAACGGCGCGCAAGGCGACGAGGCAGTGTTCCGCGACAATGGCAGCGTGCGACGATTCCAGGTGGCTGTTGCTCCTTCTCTGGCTTACTCGTGGTCGAAAATGGCAAGTGAGGAGGGCAAGGGTGGTGGCCGGCAGCTTAGAGAGGAAGAGATGAGGTTGGAGGGGACCACATGGTCATATTTTTCCCTTCACTTGTCCCCCTTGAGCATCCTCAGCCACCAGCATTATCCTTGGCCCTCATTCAGCCACCCATGCTTCACTTTGCAACCTTGAAATGGTCCAAAATGGGCTAGGCAAAGGGGGTATACGAATTTGCTTGGAAATTCCTCAAATTGGACACTTGTTCATGCTTAAATCAACATGATTCAGCCTCAATAAATCCTGTTGTCGAGTCCTCGATCAAATCGATATTTTTCCTCACCAATACAACCCACTTGCTTCCCAATTTTGCGACAAAAAATGATCACTGCCTTTTTTTAGGACAAAACGGCCCTACCTCGACTTTTTCCCAAAAAGTATCGGGTTACGGAAAAATCTTATGAGACTGAGTCGATACTCCTAAAATTAATTATGACATGACAGAACTTTCAATTTATGAAATCGGACTCAAATTCGCGGTTAATTTCAATCTGGCACATTTTTAGCGTGACCTAGACTATCGAGTAGGTTTCAGAAATTTTCAGTACAAATGACCTGTGGTTGATTTTCTTTAAGCCACAATGAATCCACTTGACACTTTGGTGACTCTTAGTTATCATGAAAATCTCGAGGATTCAAATACAAACACAAGGTACCAAAATGATAGAAAAATTAGTCTCGTGCCGGCTGACGAGAATTTTCCAAGTTAGTGGTGTTATCCATGATTAGCCACACATCTTAGTCGAATTGACCTATCTCTGATCTCAAATAAATTTTTAACTATGCCGTAATGGCCTTTAAAAATGAGCACGGTCGAAAAGCTAATTCCTGGTCGAATTCTCAAGTCTATCACATTAAAATTCCTTAATGGCCTCCCTGGATAGTCTAGTTATCTTGAGAGTGATCAGCTTTGAGAATAGTCCTATACACGCGTCGATGAAATGCCCGATTTATTCAATAGAAAATAGAAATTGAAAATATGGGATGTCACAGGGCACACCCCATACAAGTTGTCTAAAATTCTTCTCCAATCCAAGATACATCAACAATTTACTTCTCCAAACACTTCATAGCAGAACAGAGTTGCCGCTAGAACAAATCATCATTTGGAAGAGACTAAATGATCTAAGATAGTTAATATTTTGTCTCATTTGCAAGCTAGATGGAGGAACATGAGACTAGACTATAAGGCATGTCAAATTAGAAAAACGGTGTCGATAAACGATTCATCAGAGACATGTGACCAAATCAACACCCCATGTCTAGGTGGTGCCACGCTCTTCGTCAAAAGCTTTTCTGGATATGGACACATCTTTAACGATACGTTTAAACTTTGAAGTTTATTTCTTTTTCAACAGGATTGGCACTTCAATCCATGACATCAGAAATAACAACAGATGCGTGTGTTACACCACCGTGAGTTATTTCCATACATAATAGAATAGAACACGCATTTCATAATGTTAAATATTACATGTCCCAAACATCATATTAATTGCATCATTGCTCACTTGCGATTGAAGGCATCGACCAGTCCAGGGAAATGAATTCTCTTGAAATAGTCCTCCCAATCGATACATCTCGGATCAAAGTAGAATACCCTTTCCAAGTCTACTCCATTGTCAGAGATTGTGGCTCTCAAAGCTTCTGTATTTGTGTCATCAAAGCTGGGTAAAAAAAAAAAAAAAAAACTAGAATAAGATATTATAAAATTTTGTAAATAACAATTGTTTTCAAAATTTAAGCTAATAGATGAAGTGTGGTAATATTTAAACCATTTTAATACTCCTCACACGTTTATATTGGACTTTTACGTTAAGATTGTGGTGTAAAAATATATAAATGGGAAAGTATATATGAACCTTGAAAGACTTAAGACATTTACCTTGATGTCGGAAATTTTATAAGATCAGAACTATTTATTCTAAATGGTTAAGCTAAAAGGTGACTGCATGTTTTAATATGTATATACTTCATTGGAATTTTTTTATAACGGCAATAAGGCGATTGATTAGTGTACTCTGCATGCAAACTGGTCAATGCGTTGAAACTTACATGCCCTTGAAGAATGCATAAGGTTCATAGAGTTCTGCCAATCGCACAGCAGCGTTGACCTTTTTGTGCAGATCAGCATGCAGGCCTTGGAGACGCCCGCCAAAGATGGAGCTAGCTACTTTCAGCACCTTCATCCAAGACAATACAAAATAAGAAATCGAAATAACATTGAGTAACTACCGTTAGATGCTTGTCTCTTTTTAAAATATATATTTGGAATACGCATGTCGATTGATTTGTATGTTGTAACTCTTGCTACTTAGGACCCCACTGTTTTCAATTTATCAACAAAGAATCTATGCATTAACGTTTTCACGATAATTTTCAAACTTTATATTTGTTATAATACATAATGTATGTTTTGAAAAGTTTCAACTATTTCCCATTTAATGAAAGTAAAATAATAAGAGCTGTAAATCTTGAGAACATATTAAAAGATATTCTCGCTTGAAACAAATCAGCTGATTATTTTGGGGGTCTGTTCATTAATTTGTCACTTATATCATAAAAGAACGATTTATGTAGACTTAACTATGTAAAATTATTATAAGATAAAGACTTTCAGATATTTGGGTAATATTCAATTTTCTACGTGTTTTAAAATTATTGCATTAACTTTCCGTGACCAATTTGATCTTCACTTTTTAAGCCATTTGGGACTGACCTTTGTTAAGAGAATGTAACGTCTCAAGTGCTTGCGGAAGCTGTCCATGCTTTCCATATTTCTAAGCTTATGAACTTGGACCGGCTCCCCATTCTCGTCGATCCAAGGGCTATCCTTGAAGTAACTACATGCGATGTCTGTAATATCTGAATAGGTCAAAGGATGCTTCCTCGAGGAACCCACTTGGTAAATCTTGTTTGAATTAGGCTTATTAGCATGCACCGCTATGGCCACGATCATAGCATTTACCACCATGTCTACTGGTATCTGCACGAGATGAAATTCCATATTGATGTCGAAATTCGTCAAAAATATTTATATATGAACAATTATGTGTGTATGTATATGCAATTTGCACAATATAGTGGTAGTTTTTTTTTTTTTAATAACCGAGGACTCCACCACGGCCCCCTCATGCCCAGATAGTACCGAAGGGCTGGGCCCCTATATCTCGGGAGAGACTAGCACAGGACCCCACCACCATACCCCCACTTAAGACGTTAGCACTTGGAGATTCGAACTTCCGACCTCGGTAATGAGGAACAAACCCTGAATCATCACAGCTGTCTACGGTGGGTTACAATATAGTGGTGGTTGGTATCAATAACTATCAATATATACCAATTCATAAAAGGAGGAGTACACAATCAATTATTAATAGCTAACGCAACATTTGGGATGCTTATAATCCTGGCATTTTGATGGCGGTTAATGCCCGGCTATTACCGTGTCGATTATTGTATCAGGATTGCCCAGGAAGAATTTCAGTCTTCCTCTACCATAATTGATGGCAATGCTGTCGATTGTTCTGCATCATCATATGTTTCCAAAGAAATAAAAAGTACATGAGAAAAAGCCTCGCTTGCTAAGCAACAAAATACTTGATTAACAAGACACGTACCGCGGTTACTTGTCAACGACTAAGGTCTTACTTTATAATTGATCAAATAAAACCCAAGTTTAAGCAGCAAAAGATGTGCCCGTTCGTGCGTTCTTACCAACTTCCTCTACTCTTTTGATGAAGATTACTCTAAATGAGACGTTGATCTTTGAAATTCCAGAAATCTCTTTGAAATTCTCCTCTTAACCTCAAAATGGAGTTAGATTTCCTAAAAAAGATGGTGCATCCATTTGTTGATGCGCTTGTTCAAGACTATATGATTTCTTGAGAAAATGACATCACAAGTGTCATAACTTTAATATAACACTCAATTTGATATCATAAGTTTTCAATCGATCACTTGAATGACATAACTTTTGAAAAACATTTACTTGAGTGACGTCGGCAATTTTCCTAATTGGAAAATCCAACGTTGCATAAAACTTATAGCACTTGAAGCAAATATTTTTAAAAGTTATGACACTCAAGTAATCATAAATGAGTTATGCTATTTAAGTGATCGATTAAAAGTTATAACACAAAATGAGCATGTAAGAAAGTTATGCTATTTGTGATGTTCTTGTCCCACAATTTCTCAATGACCATGTATTGCTGACTAGCAATTGGAATAACAAAATAGAGGTACGGTTTCTTGGTTTTCTTGTCAATTAATAGCTTGCATTTTGCGAAGAGACAATAAGTAACAAGTAACATCATGAGTAGTCTCTTAACTTTTATTCGATGCATTATCCATTAACTTTCTTTTTAATTCACTTTAGTTACTAAGTTGCACCCAACATCTAACAATTCAGGGATGACAATGATATCACTTTCAAGACACGATGTCGTGAGTAATACTAGAGATCTAAAGTGAGTGATATTGAGAAAATTATACCAACTATGAGTGTATTATTATACTTGGAAGTTATTGCTACAAATACAAGTTTGATTTGCAATATTCTTAAATATTAAACTTCACTTTCATTCCACAACTCGATTGTCGGATCTCGTTATGAGAGAGAGAGATTTTAAAGGATAACCTGAAAGAAGAATCCTCCATCCAACCGGCAAAAGGTTCTCTATAAGTGCTTGTTATGACTGTGGGTCTTATAAAAGCAAGTGGTGTATTTTGGTTGCAATGATGCCACAATATCATTTCCCCCACCGCCTTCGTCAATGTGTACGTGTTTGGCCAACCATGGAGCCTTGCCCTGCGAATTAATTATATCAAAATCATGGATACTGGTCTATATACTATTATCTAAGTATATGACTGAATTGATTGATCAATCATATTTTTAACTACTTAACTCATGTTTAGATTGTTGCTACTATTATCACATCCTTGGATAAAGTACCTCACCAAGAGTTTACTTGTTAAAATTCACTTAAAGTACAATCAAAAACATTTTTCAACAGCCCAAACTTTCATGAAAAGGGAATCGATACGACACAATCAACTTTAGAGATGAACATTGGGTAAGCCAAGTTTGAGGTGACAGACATTTCTTCTTCTTCTTCTTCTTCTTTTTATCTATCCTACTCTAAGTATGTTTCTCTCAAATTTTTACTCTGCCTCTTTGTAGAGCATGGTTATCAAACCAAGTGGTAGTCTAACTTGTAGCTCAAAGTTTGACACCCACTATTAAAGACGTTATTTTCAATTAACTTCATCATCAATTCCATTGATTGCAATCAATTAATAACAGGCAAACCTTTGCAGGCCCAAATTCTTTAAAGCAATGGTGATTTCTCTTTCTGAAGCATTCTTTTCTCGAAGTTCGATCATTAATTCTTCAACCAGGAGCTTCTCTTCATTCATGTCCAATACTCCTGATCCGTTGAGCGTCTCACCCATGTTAAATGTCTTTTCTCGTATAATTCCGGTCATATTGCCACATACATATGCTGAAAATAAAAAATTATATAAGATACACTGTCAGTGTAAAGTACTTTTGGGGAAAAAAAAAACAAATCTGTTACCTGCTAATGGAATAAACTTAGTTGCTAAAATATGAAAAGGGAATACGTGTAAGCATTTGAGCTTATCATGTATAAGGGTTTCTTTTGCACCCTCAGTGTATAAAAACAAAACCGGAAGAAAGATAACGAATCATGGTGTTTCGGTTATACATATCCCGCTTTCCTGGATAAACATGGACTATAATTGACGACAACCAGAAATATTGATTAAGTGTTTCCTCCCATTGAAGATTGTATGTAATATTTATCCATCGAGCTTCGTTAATGGAATTTTCTTTAATTTGATGTACACTAAAGCAAAATGATAATGATGCTGTTGCTGCTGATGATGATGATAATTTGATTTGGTGTTCTCAATGACGTGCGTATAGAGCTGAGTTGCAGTATCAAGAAGGACCCCAATCGACAATCACAAACCAGTTGATATGTGGAGTAGCATCTTTATGTTGGCACATCTTACAGCGAATTCAGCAACATGCTTCGCTCCAAATGAATTGACAGCTAGTGCAATGTCATATCTGCGGGAAAAAAAATGGCAGTAAACACAACATAGCATGAAGAAAAAGAAACGAACCATTTGAATTATTATAAATTGAGCGGGAAGGGCAAAATTATCACTATGTACCTTTCGTCGAATTTTGTAGTTGCGGCGGAGTTAACGATTATGTCTATTTCTCTCCACATCTCCGACCTCAAATCAAAATTATGTACTCCCAAGTTCTCGCAAGAAACGTCACCAGGAACTGGAGTCAATTTCTCCACAATTGAATTGAAATTCTCTGCGCCCATTTTTCCCTCAAAACATGGAATAACTTCTTCTGTAGGAGCTGTTCGCGATGTGCTTAATATATAAGACCTCATCTAGAACATATGTATAATGTGCAAAATACTCTTTATAAAATTCAAAAGGTAGTAAGAGCATGTAGTTGTGTCTCAGGATATAATACGCATCTCTGGGTAAAAGAAGTATCAGTGAGATTTAACGAATAACATCTCGGGGTTTATTTTTATTCAAGCCAAAAAGAATGAGAACATTTTTATTCTTCGCCCTGTTATAGGGAAAAAAAAACACAGAATGTGTACCCGATATATTCCGTTTTTTAACTCCATAAACATACTTGAAAGTTTACCATAGAAAACCATTCTATATGCATTAAAACATAAGGAACCCCACATGAGGTTCCAAAGTAACTTCTCATCGTATATGTTAAAGAATGGTAAGAACCATTTTGTCACAGGAAAAATATCAAAAAAGTCTGAAGCATATTATATCAGTAATAATTCAGTCATAAACCTTTCAAATAAACTAATTTAATCTTAAATTCTTTCTCATTGATATCAATTCAGCCAATTGGGCCAATTTAAATAAAACAAATTTCTGACATGGATACTAATCCTACATGACACAACCTCACTAGCCATAGGCGAGGTCGTTGGCTCTCGCCTAGATCCAAACGAGGGTCACCTGTTGGCCAGCGAGTGCCTCTATGCCCTCGTTGGCCACAATTGCGGGAGCGGAGGCCCTCAATCATGGGGGCGAGGGCATTTGACGAGGACATGGGGCCCTTGCCTAGATCCAAGCAAGGGTCATGATTCTCTCACTTGGTCTGGGTTAGGCATCATGGCCTTCATCCATGGCAAGTGAGGGCCGCGGCTCCCTTCCCTAGGGTCGATGAGGGTGCAAAGGCCCTAAGTGGCCAAGAGGGTAAAGAAAATGAAAAAGAAAGAGAAAATAGAAAAATAGATATATTAAAAAATTCTACAAAAATTATAAAATTATAAAATAAAAAAAATTCATGTTAACGCCGATTGTGCCACGTAAAACTACTAGAGTTTATGTCAGTAAGTTCTAGCCTAAATTGACTAGATGAATTGAATTAATACTAATGCGAAAAGGTTTAGGACTAAATTAGTCCAATCGAAAGATTTAGGACTAAATTGATACTAATGTAATAAATTTATGACTTTTTGATACTTTTTCCATTCTATCACTATTTAGGAAGATAATAGTAACAGCTCAATCAAATGCTATGATGAATATAAAACAACAGCCGACTTTATCATGCCAATCCCAATTTAGGGTTTATCTGGAAACCTATTACCTCTTCATGTAACGACGTGTAGCTGATTGTTTATCCGTAGCTCTAATAAGGAGGAACATTTTCTTCACATTTGGTTGAATTCGGAGTATCTTCTCCACAAAAACTATATTAAAACTGATGGTTTTTTATTAGTGATGGGCTTAAGGCCCGTTCACCCATGTTGGGCCTAAAAGCCCAGCCCACAAGAGTAGGGCCCATGGATGAAGGGGCACAATTAATTGTTTTTTGGAGGGACATATATAAGGGAGGAGAGAGAGGGAGAACATACCTTTTCGCATAAACGTACGTACGTCTCCCTCTCTTTCCAACGCTCTCTCTCTCTCAAATAGAAGAAACGGTAAGCACAAGGCAACTTTCTTCTCCCCTTCCAAGCGAATTGTCATCATCGGATCGAACAGGGACAAATTCTCTTCCTCTTATCGGCGTCGGTGTCTAATCTGTGGCTAACAAGGTACGCTCGAATCCGTGGTGTGCTTTAGGATCGGTGATACGTGATTTTCCCGAGCTTGTCTTCTGCATTCGTTTTAGGGGTTCGATTTAGTGTCGAATCCGCTTTTCGGGGATCCGTTAATCCCAACATTGGTATCAGAGCCCTAGTTCATGTTTTCCCGACCCTTTCATGTTTTTTGATTGAATTTTCGCGAAAATTTTCGGCCGACACGGATCGGGGCGCAAAATCCCGACACCCAAGCACTTGTTCATCCACTTTTTCGAGTTTCGTGACTCAAAATAGATTTCTGAACGCATAGGGTGAAAGGGCTCATCGAGACGACTTCGTCGACGGGTCGTGCGCGCCGGGAGAAGCGAACGCGCCTACACGCTTGGCCGGCCGGCCGGCTGCGCGTGGGCGCAACGCGCCCAAAGCGCTGGCTCGCCCAGCGCGTGCGGCACACGCACCGGCCGGCGAACCGGCACGTGCGCGCCGCCGGCCGGTGAACCGACGCGTGCTGACGTCAGCATGACGTCACCCAACGGTCGGTAACCGCTGGGATGACGTCATCGATGACGTCAGCGCCGACGACGGTTGGCCGGGCGGTCACCGGCCGGCAACCCGACCCGACTCGACCCGCGGACGCCTGGCACACGCGCGGCACATGCCGGATGACGTCTGCATGACGTCGGCCGCGCACGCGCGTGGCACGTGCGGTCGGCCGTCCGACCCGGCCCGATCGGTCCGTTCGGTCCGACCAGTCCGACGACCGACGACCTGACTGTTGACCGTGACTCGTTGACCGTTGACCGACGACCGTTGACCGTTGACCCAAAAAAAAAAGGGGAAAAGAATATGTTGCTTTTTCAATTAAGTTTATGTGGATTATATGTAATCCTATATTTGTTCTGCATTTGTTGCAGGAACAGTTCTGCATTTGTTGCACGAACTATGCCTCCCCTCAGGTTGCGCACACCTATTCGCGCAGTTACCGATGAACAAAAGGAAAGGCTTTTTAAGCTGATAGCTGAGCTGACTGATCATCGATGGGAGAATGGTGAGTTAATTGATCATATCCTTGAAGTCAACGGGAAAATTCAAAAGGTGATATGGAATGGTCGTCCCATGCCACAGTTAGAAATGGTGCGATTTTTCATGAACACTCTTCCACCTGAATGGCAAGAAGTGTTGAATCGCATATGGGATGTCAACGGAGCTGCTTCATATAAGAAAATTGTGATGGATTTTGTAAATGAATATTACTGCATTGTTAAATGGGAAAAGATCAAGAAATTGAACAAAAGAGGATCTTTCCCAGTTCGTGTGCTGGCTTGGTATTAGATGTATTGGTTGTTTTTTGTTAAGTGTGCTTTGTGGACATCTTATGTAATGTTTAACTACCTGATTGTTGTTGAAGTAGCAACCTATATGTTAGTTGTATTATGTGAAAGCATTACTGTTTTATTGGATGTCAATTATCTATTGCTTTCTATTATTGCTTTGGTTCTTTGTGGGTAGTTAGTCAGTGGGTAGTTATAGAAGTTTTTGTAACTTCATAGAATTTATTTTGCATATGATAATCATATTAATGATAGTTTTAAGTTAGGATTTTTGGAGGATGATTGGAAACATAGTGACCTTTTGATTATGAAACCTTGCTTGAAATTGTTCATTAATATGATGGGTCTGTGCAAAAGGGATGCATAAATGATAGGCATTAATAATTCGTGCATATATGTCTGATGTGTTCAGATCAATGGCTTCAGCCACGAAGAGCATAGTTGCCGAGCTGAACAAAGGTGAAAAGCTCAATGGTGACAACTATGAGATATGGCACATGAAAATCAATATGTCTTTGGAAGAGCAAGAGGCACTTGAAGCTCTTAACGACCATGGTAGAACCCGAAGAAGGAAACACTGCGAGCACAAAAGAGATAAGGAAGCATTTGCTGCATGGAAAGAAAGAACTCTCTTGCTCGCATCACGTTCTTTGAGCAGCATGGAAAATGACGTCATGCGAGAGTTTAGGCGTTTTGACAATGCCAAGGAAATGTGGGAGGCATTGGCAGCTAGATTTGGTCATACTTCGGTGACCAGGTAGACGACTCACTATTAGGTTTGACTCTTACAAGAAGCCTCATGGTCGACCATGAAGCAACATCTTAGAAAGATGTCAAACATGATAAATGAGCTGAAAGATGCTGGCCATGTCCTCACTGATGAGCAGCAAGTGCAAGCAGTGATTCGTTCATTGCCTCAGAGTTTGGAGCATATGAAGGTGCACCTGACCCATAATGAAAATATCAAAACTTTTGAGGATGCAGTGCGCCATCTTGAGCTGGAAGAGGACCGCCTCTTGGCGGCTAAGCCGGATGCTGAACTCTATCATGCTAGTTCTAGCTCACATGGAGCTTCAAGCTGCAAGCGCAAACGCCCTAACTGGTTTGATAAAGGGAAAGGCAAGGAAGCAGGTCCTTCAGGGAAGAAACCTAAGTTTAACCAACATGAAAGAGGAAAGCGTCATCGCATGAAAAAGCTTGCAAGGGTGAAATGCTACAACTGTGACAGGAACGGTCACTATGCTCGCGACTGTCGTGAGCCAAAGAAGGTATGCACCCCTTGTACTTTTCAGAACTTTGCTTTTGTGTCGAGTGCTGTGTTCTTAATCGAGTCTAATCCTTTGTGGACTGTGGATTCGGGAGCGACAGACCATGTAGCGAAGGATAGAGGATCCTTCGTGGAATTCCGGCAGTACCAACCGGAACTAAGTGGATCTATGTGGGAAACAACTCCAGAGCTGAAGTGAAAGGAATTGGCACATGCCAACTGAATATGTGTGGTGGACGCACTTTGTTCCTACATGATGTGTTGTATGCTCCGGAGATTCGTCAGAATTTAGTGTCTGTTTTAGTGTTGGTTAAATTAGGTTTTAATATGAACTTCTATAATAGAGGTGTGGATTTGTTTTTGAATACAAATTACTATGGTTGTGGTTATTTTCTGGATGGTTTCATTATATTAGATATTGATTATGTTAATGCAAATGTTTGTTATTCCCTTCTCACGTCTCCTAATACATATGATAATGATGTGAATGTATGGCATGCTAGACTTGGTCACATTGGCCAACAGCGTATGAATAGACTAGCCAAAGAGGGCTTGTTGGGCAACATTGAAAAAGTCGATATGCCCATGTGTAAGCATTGCCTAGAAGGGAAAACGACAAGGAAACCATTTGGAAAAGGTAAAAGAGCTGAATTTCCTCTGCATTTAATCCATTCGATGTCTCGTGGTCCAATGAATGTGAGAGGAAGGCATGGGGCTGTTTATTTCATCACTTTTATAGATGATTATACTCGATTCAAATATGTCTATTTGATTTCTCATAAATCTGAAGCAATAAGTTGTTTCAAAAGGTTTATGAACCTGGTAGAGAATCAATTAGACAAAAAAATAAAAGCATTGAGATCTGATCGAGGTCGAGAATATTTATCGATGAGTTCAGAAAATTATGTGATGAAAAGGAATAGAAAGACAGTTGTCTATTCCATATACTCCTCAACAAAATGGTGTTGCGGAGAGAAGAAACAGAACCCTACTAGAAATGATTAGGTCCATGATGGCGCATGCTAACTTACCTATTACCTTTTGGAGTGATGCGTTGTTAACTGCTGCCTATATACTTAACCGTGTGCCTTCTAAATCAGTTACTTCCACTCCATATGAGTTATGGACAGGTAGAAAATCGGACTTAAGTTTTCTTAAGCCATGGGGTTGTGCTGCCTATACACAGGAGTCCTCTCACAAGTTTGGGAAATTGGGTCCTAGAGGAAAGAAGAGTATTTTCATAAAATACTCGGAACACTCGAAAGGGTATGTGTTCATAGGTGAGCAGGAAAGTGGTAGTATAACTGAATTTGAATCACGGGATGTCACATTCTTAGAGGATGAGTTTCCTAAGAAGGGCGAAATAGGGAAGATTACTCCCTATTTGAAACCTTGGATCAAGATAATGATCTTAGTGGAGTTCGTCCAAGTGGGAGTAATATAAGATGTGATGAATTGAATTCAAATCATTCTCAATTGCAACCACATGATGAGACGACATCATCATTACCTAATCCAAGTGGGAGCATGATGGGGAATGATGTGTAAAGTGTACAATCTCCCATACGACGAACAAGTCGCCAAAGTATTCCTTGTCGACGTTTTAACATTGAAGGGGAAACTTTTATGGTTGCTCCACAAGATGAGGATGAGCCAAGAAATATTAATGAGGCTCTGAATTGCCCTAGTAAGGAAAAATGGATTCATGCAATGGAAGAGGAAATGGAGTCAATGAAATCAAACCAAGTCTGGGAATTGGTTGATCTTCCAAAAGGACGCAGAGCTATTGGGAACAAGTGGGTTCTCAAAATAAAGCGAAAGGCTGATGGCTCGATAGAAAGGCATAAGGCTTGCCTTGTGGCGAAGGGGTATAATCAACAGGAATGAATTGATTATGAAGATACATTTTCTCCTGTAGTGAGATTTACCTCGATTCGCATTATTCTGGCAATAGTAGCTAGTATGGATCTGGAGTTATATCAGATGGATGTAAAGACTGCTTTTCTCAATGGAGAATTAGAGGAAGAAATATATATGGAACAACATGCTGGTTTCATAGTGAAAGGCCAAGAAGAAAAGGTATGTCGACTTTTGAGATCGATATATGGCCTCAAGCAGTCATCGAGACAATGGTATATACGTTTTCATAATACCGTATTGGCATATGATTTTACAATGATTGATGAGGATCATTGTGTATATATCAAAAGATCCAAGGATCATTTTGTGATCATATCATTATATGTTGATGATATACTAATTGCCGGAAGTAATATGGAGTTTGTTCATACTGTTAAGAGTTTGTTGTCTTCCAACTTTGAGATGAAAGATATGGGTGAGGCTGCATACATTCTTGGAGTTAAGATTTTAAGAGATTGTTCGAAGAGATCGTTATCTCTTTCGCAAGAAACATATATAAAGAATGTTCTTGAACGATTTCGTATGCAAGATTGTAAACCCATAGACACTCCTATTGCAAAAGGTGAAGGATTGAGCCATAGACTATGTCCAATGACTCCACAAGAGAAGGAACAAATGAAACATGTTCCTTATGCTAGTGCTGTTGGGAGCTTGATGTACGCTATCATGTGTACACGACCCGACATATGTTTTGCAGTTGGAATGGTGAGTAGATACCAATCCAATCCGGTCCAGCACATTGGAAAGCCGTTAAGAGAATACCGAGGTATCTCGAATGGAACTGCTGATTTCAAGTTGAATTACCAAGGAAAGGATCTGCGACTTGAAGGCTATTCAGATGCTGATTGGGGAGGAGATTTAGATGAAAGAAAATCTACCTCAAGATTTGCTTTCTTACTCAACAATGGTGCCATATCATGGAGTAGTAAGAAGCAAACGTGTATAGCCTTATCCATGATGGAAGCTGAGTTCGTGGCATTATCAGTAGCAGTACAAGAAGAAGTTTGGCTTAAGAGATTTTTGGATCATTTAGGTGTTATTGAGAAAGCTGCAAATCCATTATTGGTTAACTGTGATAGCCAAGCAGCTATAGCGTACACCAAAGATCCAAAATATCATGGCAAGACCAAACATATAGATACCAAGTATAACTTTGTCAAAGATATGGTTGCACGAAAGGATGTGAACTTACAGTACACATCTACGCATAGAATGGTAGCAGATCATATGACAAAACCAATACCTAGAGATGTGTTTTGTGGTCATGTAAAATCTTTAGGATTGCGTAGAGTCTGATGTTTAGGATTGTAATTTCCCTGAGTTGTTCACATTTATGAACTTTTGTTTTTTTATTGTTAATGCCTATGAATCTTTGTTTGATCTTTATGCATCTTAATGCTCAGTGCATTACTTTAAGTTGAGTAAGTATGTCGGACAGATAAAAGATTAGCCCACTCACACGGGTAATCGCCTCTATTTACTATGTGATAAATAGAGATGAGACTGTTTTTAAGCTTATTATCTAGGTGATAATCGAGAGCTCAAGCTTAAAATACGCATGTCGCCTTAACTAAGTGTTAAGATGAGGACATAATACTTACTATGTCCGAAAGTAAAATACCCCACATATTTTACTTTATCTGTCTAAGATGCCATATGTGAGTTCTGATGAATTTTGTAAATGAGTAGATACGTGAACTCAAGTTAGACATTGGGTATGTCTAAACTATCATCTGTACGGTATTGAAAGGTGTAGACATACGCTCCATGGGAAATGAGTTAATACCGTAATACGTATTTCATTCTACGTATGCATGAGCCGACCAATAAGAGTGGCAAAAAGTTTGATCTCAACTTTTATGACGTGTGAGACTCTTGAGGAAAATAGTTCGTCAATTTTAGTGCCCTCATGACTTTTACTTATTCTCGAGATTTCTATTTAGTGTTTGCTATCTTAGGATGTTGCTAATGGTCATGAGTTGATTCGATCTAATGGGACATTTCTAAAAAAGCAAGCTGAACTGAAATTGAGAGTTTGAAGGAAAGAGGAAGATCGATTTTGGGGAATCACATTATAGTTTTGTATTCACTGGTCGACCAATTATGACTGTCTTTGTGATAATTATAATTGTGAATACAATATATATAATCATTATTTAAAAGAGATCAAGATAGATATAAATGTGATCGATCGATCTAGGGTACTGCATACTAAATCTACTCAAATTGTGACGCCCATTATGAGCTGCTATATATTTCTAACAGATGTATAGCAACGAGCTCTTAAAGTATGCTGGTCGCACGGATTATTCACCGGTATGAATGTTGAAGAGAGGTAAAGAGAATTCTGTTCGGCCCACCATGTACGAGTGGGAGATGATGGTTTTTTATTAGTGATGGGCTTAAGGCTCGTCCGCCCATGTTGGGCTTAAAAGCCCGGCCCACAAGAGTAGGGCCCATGGATGAAGGGGCACGATTAATTGTTTTTTGGAGGGACATATATAAGGGAGGAGAGAGAGGAGAACGTACCTTTTGGCATAAACGTACGTACGTCTCCTCTCTTTCCAACGCTCTCTCTCTCTCTCAAATAGAAGAAACAGTAAGCACAAGGGAACTTTCTTCTCCCCTTCCAAGCGAATTGTCGTCATCGGATCGAACAGGAACAAATTCTCTTCCTCTTATCGGCGTCGGTGTCTAATCTGTGGCTAACAAGGTACGCTCGAATCCGTGGTATGCTTTAGGATTGGTGATACGTGATTTTCCCGGGCTTGTCTTCCGCATTCGTTTTAGGGGTTCGATTTAGTGTCGAATCCGCTTTTCGGGGATCCATTAATCCCAACAAAAATAATAAATACAAACAAGAACATGTCAATTGGGAACAAGACGATTTTTAATATTTATGTGCATCTCAAATAAATTATTCTTGAGAAAATAGATCGTAATAACAAGAGAAATATACATTATAACAAAATATGCTTATAAACCCCGCAGACGTGTGTGTGTGCGCATGCGTTACGCATGCATCCCATTTCTTTTTTCTGTCCCCAAAGGAAGCCTTCGCCCAGGAGTATACTGGACTGATTTATATACATAAATATACTGTGTATAGAGAGAGAGAGAGAGAGAGAGAGAGAGAGAGAGAGAGAGAGAGTACTCTTGGCTAGGAAACCGGTGGCGCCAGTAACTAGTATGGTCTTGTTTTCTAGAAATCGGACTATATCTAACTCCATCGCAAATGAATTTTCGATCCAACGAGCTTGGAAATAGAGAGAGAATTTGGATGTGGTACTTTCTGAGGCAAACGGTCCATCTTCCGGTGGATTATTTATACCCACGATCATTGTAGCAATCAATGCAATTTTTGGACTGCAAAAGTCAGTATGATGTGATGTTTGATGTAACTCTTATGATATTATTGCTATTCAATTGCCTAATTCATTGATATGTCAACATCATTCTTGAAAATCTCATTAAAAGAGAAACTACATACGTGGCCAGATATGAATAGAAAATATCGTGAATTTCTTATCCATACAAAATAGACTGTTGTAGTTAAAACTTCATCTGGGAAATGCGACGATTGCTAAATAAGTAGATCTTAATTGAACAATACACGCCACGCCATATGTCTAAACACTTTCTATGATTATTTTTCGTTAAGTGGGTGAAGTACAAAAGTATTGGGCCCTATGAGAGCTTGCTGAAACCTCTGCCAGTAAAACAACTATAGTTATAATGAAAACACTCATGAAAGTGTAATTCTGATCAATAGACCTTTGGTCATCCTATTTCTATAAAACATTTGTATAGGTAAAAACTACAGCACGCCCTGAACTACACTTATCAGTTCAAAAGGATTCCAATCTTACTAACTAATTTCAAGAATATTTTTTGGTTGCACAATGTGTAATGTATAGTGCCAACTTTTATTTGAGGAATCAATATTGATGATGCTAGATATAAAGTAATCATGCAAAAAGACAATTTTTTTACATATGTTTCATTGCTTATTCGACTGGTCAGAACTAAGAAGTAAACTTTGTGCATGAGCCTAGTATGGCATTGAAAGAAAATCCCAGCATTACCTTGATTTTTCCCTCCAATGGTGAACTCGTTTACTTTGTAATCATATTTCCTTTCTTTGGCCACAAGTGTGATCAAGGTCACTTAGTGATTTCTGGATCAATTCATAGTCATCACCTCATCCTCAGGAGATTTATTAGTGAAAGCCCAAACGGACTCATTAACAAATTTAAATTTCTACTTTGATGTGGATTCTCAATCCATAACACACATGCACCTCAATATATTTCCCCCCACTTGCGAGCCTCCTTTCTTAGATTTGTGACCCCCTTTAATCGAAGCATCCTTTTGCTCAATTTATATCAACATGAGTCTCCACCTTCGTCCTTTGCACCGCAATTCGCATTATTGCACCGCAATACGCATTATTGCTGACAACAATAATTGTAGACAAAGGGGGCTCTTCCTGACACAATATAAGATCATGATACAAATAGGACATGAATTTCTCAAGAAATCTTAATACAACATGACTTAGCACAACTTACCACGAAACTGACACAAATTAACATATTTTCATTATTTTTCAATGAAAAGCATTTTATAAACATACTGAAACATTTTGTAATGTCACAAACATACCCAAGCAGAGGACTCAAAAATATAAAGAATTGACAACCCTACCTGTAGTCTCATATGGACTACCTTGTGATGCGTGGCAACTACATCCAGGAATTGTTATTTACACCTCCACGTCTTCCTTACCCATGATCTTTCATCCTGACCGTATTACGATGGCAATCCTAATCAACTACTTATGAAGATGTTCAAACTCCTTCAAGATATACACTAAACATTGATACACATTTTGTGTTGAGTAATCAATTATTTTAACTATGATATTACTCGTTAAAAACATGCAGCAAAACTTCGGTAAGTTATCTTGGAGAGGATCTCCAAAAGGTCGAAACCTAACACAATGACAGCTTCTCTATCACGCAATAGTTCTTTTTGCTTTATGGATAAACTTGACTGAGCATAAAGTCTAGGCATCGGAGCATCTGTGAGACTATAACTTACAACCATACCGACGGAGGTGGAGAAAATACAGAACCCATCGCGCCAAAAGGGTTGTGACTATCTTTCCTCAAAAAAATTAGTAACAGAATAGACTATAGCCTTGCAGACAAAATGGTCTCAAGCAATTCAAATCCAGAAGGAGCATGGTTAAACACAATGCAGTCTTCTCCTTTTGTTTTACGCAGAACGACAATAAACGAACAGTTATAAGATTCTTGCCCGGGTACACTCGAGTCAAATCAATCAACATGTCCATCTGTGTGGTGTCCTTTCGACCATAGCTGCTATTTGCCGTTAGTGCTTTCGTGGGGGCTTCTATGGTTTCTTCATGTGCCGTGCCCCGTCGTGATTGCGTGTGTTTTATGGCAAGTTTATAAACATTCAAAACTTAAAAAATTTGTCAACAATGACAAAGATGGATCTATCCTTTTGCTATCCAAAGATTAACTAATTTCTAATCAAGACAAAATTTAGGATAGGATGTCTATCCTATATATGGCTCCTATTTAAAACAAAATAAAGTTAGATATAAGAGGGAACTACCTAAATAAAATAATCCCATGGAGAGATGAGATAAAAATGAATAGAATTTCTAAAATTTATTGTAAAAAGCTATTTTTTCAAATAAAAAAATTCATAAATTAATACAATTTAAATAATATTTAGATTCTAATATAGAAAAAGAACATTCAAAATAACACAAAAGCAACAATTTTCTATTTTATTTCCATATTCAAATTTCTTTTTATCTTGTAATATATATTCAATATAAATTCAGTATTTATATTTGTTGCGTATTTTTATTTATTAGTATAGTTCACAATTTAATAATATTTTATTAAAGAATGATGGAAGGGAAAAAGATTTTAAAACACATGGAAAGAAATTTTAAAAAAAAGAGGGACGAATATAGAAAATAAGATAATAATGAAGTAAGCAAGAGTGTCGTGAGAAATTCTTACAATCTCTGTTACATATTTTTAGATTTATTTATACTGATATATATATATATATATATATTTGGTAAAGATTATACTAATATATTGTTCATACCAAATAATGAAATGATAGGATATTAAAATATTTGGCTTTATAATTGCGATTCCCCAAACAATTGATAGATTATAGCAAAATCCCTATATTCCATGTCATATCTTATTTAGCCTTAGCCTAGCTAGAAATACAAATGACCGAATGCAGCTTGATGAATGAATTGTTAAAGGATTATACACATGCATAGCTTTTATAGTGCCAACTAGAGCTATCGAATACATCATGACCATATGCAGCACCATCAAAAGAAAACGTTTAGAATTTTTTTAAAAATTCCAAAATTTGTCCATGTCAACAATTTCTTATTAAAATTGGCTGAGCTAATACTACATTGATAAATAGTCAAAAGATTTTAGAATTGAATTGATCTAATTAAAAAGTTTAAGATCGAATTCATATTGTAGAATAGATTTAAAAAGTTTGCACAATTATTCCAATATTTGTATATATGATCTGCCGAAGCACCATGTATAGGTGGCATGTAAATAATTGATTGGAGATCATTTTTGATATGTTTAAAGACTATTTCTACCATGTTAGAGATCCAACTATCCGAAAAGTTGAAACTATTAAGGCTCCGTTTATTTTGTGAAAAACAAATATTTAGAAAACATTTTGCTAAAAGTAATTGTTTATATTGCTGAAGATAATTAGCTAATAAAAAATATTTTATTATCTCTAGTAATTTATGTTTAAATGTTTTAGTAAACAATAAAAAATAAAATTGTTTGTTCAAAGCAATACAAGTAATTATTTTAGGAAATTTTTTTTAAAAATATTTATTATCAGCAAAGCAAACACAACCCAAATGTAGGGATGGTACATGTCTACGTGGTGCGAGACTCTCCATGGGGAAGATTTGATTGAACATCATTTTTTACAATATATTAATAGTCTATTTGACTTCCGATACCATTGGCAATTCAATTAAACGTGGTGCAGAAAATAATGACAAATGTGTGTTACACCACTTGATCCATGTCCACAAAGTAGAATAGTATCCATGCGTTTGACGATGATGATTAGTGCACATCCAGACTATTCTACTATATTAACTGCATCATTGCTTACCTCAGCTTGAAGGCATTGCCAACTCCAGGAAATTGAGTTTTCTTGCGATGGTCCACCAAATAGATCCATCTCGAATCAAAGTAGATGACGCTTTCCAAGTCTACTCCACTCTTAGCGGCAGTGGCTCTCAAGCTTCGAATGAATCGTCAAAACTGGGTCAATAGTCACAGCAGGGAAACAAAGAATAAGAGATTTTTATGAATAATGCGTTAATATTCTCTCAGATACTTGACTCAGTTCTACTTGCATGGTCAAGTTGTTTTTTAAGTTGCATGATAAGGCAAGTCGGTTTATCTCTCTAAATTTAGACGATTTAATCTGACCACTATGAGCACAACTTTTAAGGGCAATAAAAGGGAGTGAGTACACTATCAATGCCAAAAGTTTCTGTCGGATCACTTAAGTGCCAAATCAGAGGAAAAATGATCACTTTAGTGCCACCGGTGAGAGATTCTAGCTAAAATGATTACATGGCTTTTATATTTAAAAAATATAGACATGGCTTTTAAACGACATTGTTTTCCGTCCTCCTCAAGAAAACGACGTCGTTTTGCCATCCTAAGTGGATGGCCTCACAAAAACAACGCTGCACAACTCATTTGGGGATTTTATTTATTTATTTATTTATTTGGGGATTGAAATTAGGGTTTTTTGTCGATCCTTGCCCAACACCGACCTAGCTCACTTGGCTGCCGTCGCTTGGCCGCAGCTTGAGGCACGTGAGGTTCCTGCACTTGAGCGAGATCAGCACGAGCACGTCGTTACTGATGCTTAACGACTTGCGGTTGCACTTGAGCGCGAGCTTCGTGACCAAGTCGAACCGCGCGAATAGCGCCGAGACCGCGTCCAGCAGCTCTGAGTGGGCGTGGAGGGTGAGCCTTTGGCGACTCTGGCCTTCGATCGCGAGCTAGCAGCGACGCACGAGGGAGCACCAGCCTCGGTCACCGGAGCCTAGGTCCTGGAAGACGCAGGCCCGGGCACTCGTCGAGGAGATCAGAGATGGAGAGGGAGGGAACGAGGGCGGCGCACTCATCGGCGGCCTCCCCGAGCACCAGCCAGATCACGGCCTTCGACCTGGCCGTCGAGTGACCGTCATCGGGGTCAGGGTTGGGGTCGAAGCCATAGCCCCCGAGTGCGGGGGCCATCGAGGACGGCAACTGGCCCATCGCCGGTAGAGGTGGAGGCAAGGGATGTGGGCGGTTGAAGGGGAGAGACACCAATTTGGGGATTTAGGGTTTTGAATTGGGGAGAGACATCAAACGGCATCATTTTGTTGTTTAAATACTAACTACTCTCCACCGAGCCACATTAGCTTCAAAAATTAATAAAAAAAAAAAAGTGCCACGTCGGATTTCCGACCAACTAGATCGGAGTTGGCACTAAAATGATCGTTTTCAAACTTTTTGTCACTTAAGTGATCCAAAATAAATTTTTGACACCAAAGTGAGCGCTATACACAACTTTTGGCACCGATAGTGTGATATTGCTAGTATGAGTACCTAGAGGGGGGGTGAATAGGTATATAAAAGATTTTTCTTCAACAATCGCACAATACTAGACAGTTGATGGATTTTAGAAAAACGATAATCAAAGTAAGACTGAGAGAAGAGAAAATTGAACACGCGGTTTATAGTGGTTCGGCTTATATCAAGCCTACGTCCACTCTTCTTCACTGACAGCCTATTGGCTGGATTCCACTATGAACAAAGAGAAGTTACAGCACAGCTTTGCCTTGATTCCACAAAGTAGATGTTCTACCACACCTTCTCAAGATTTCTCACAAATATTGACTCTCTTTTGTATACAAGTATTCGCTCAAAGGAATTGTCTAAACAAAAGGAGCTTCGAGACTTTGGAATTTTTCTATCGCGCACACCTTGAACAACTAAGACCGTCTTCCTTATATACTCCTTTATGCCATCATATCCGTTGGCACTTACCAAAGGAATTCCTCCAATCTACCCGTTGGACGGAATCAATTAAGAAGATTGTTCAAGCTATTAAAGGAACGTGTTGATAGCCCATCAATCCTGTTCGCCCATACAATCAGGATCTCGGTTTCCATAAATAGAACCTTCCAATAATATTTAGACAATCACCGAATCTTCAATTATCGAGTCAATCTTCGATCAATCAAAGGACTCCGTTATGTCTTTTCCAGCCATGAGATCTTCTCCAGTTTATAAGGTTAAATCCTTAACGAAACATCAAATTCTGGATAACCTTTCTTCAACGGATTAGAGACTGTCAATGAGGATAGACTTTGAGTCTTGAGTCTGGCTGTCCGGAGGTCTTCAGACTTTAAATAACAGAGTCTGCAAGCCTTCAGACTAGACTGATAGAAACGTTTTGTCAACTTCAAAACACTTCAAGAAGATTTCTCCAACAATCTCCCCCTTTTTGATGGTGACAAAACTTTCCTGCAGATTTGGATAACTTTGACCTGCAAAACATTTCTCAAACACATATGCATATCTTATAGAGATAAATGGTTAAAAGAATAACACTAGAATCTGCAACCACAGAAAATAGGTTAGTCTAGTATATGATAAAGCCATCCATAAGATATCAATACTAGTTAATAGAAGTAGTCAAGTCCAAGTCTAGTTCAGTTCTCATCCAGACACAAAACAAAGTCAAACAGAGTTTAAACAACAAAACAATCCAACAAACATTTAAAAGTTTAATGGTTGAAAGTTTTTGTTCAAATCTTGCATCTCTCCCCCTTTTTGTCATCATTAAAAAGGATGAGATGAAGTCAAGATTGCTTGGGAATGCGGACAAGCTGGAAATCTTCCATAGACTGAACGATGCCTTCCAGCCTTTTAAAGTCTTCCTTTAGTTGTGCAATCTCTTCACTCTTGGCATTGGCCTGATTTTGAACAGAGAGGGCTTGCATCTTATCATTCAATGAATAGGAAGAAGCTTGACCTTCATTCTTCAAGCTTTGAACTTCGCATCCCAAGGCATAAATTTGACCCCGCATCTCCAAGAGAATATCCATGATTCTGCGAAAATCTGCTCCATTATCGGTCCCGAGTACTTGCTTCGGCTCGATCGATGGAGTAAATGCGGACGATGGTAGATCGGCATAATCTCGCAGGTTTGGCGATGAAACTTCATGACCTTCCTCTGGAAATTGAGATGCATAAACATCCTCACAGTCCGCAGTGAGCGATGACTCCTTCACTTGCATCGAATATGAAGACTTCACTCCTTTCTCCTGATCTCCCCCTGTTTCCATGCCTACAGGTGGAGAAGAGTGTTCCTCAAGTTCTCCTTCTTCTCTTCTTTCTTCTTTAGATATTTCCTCCTCTGCTTCTTTTTCAGCTTCTCTTTCTTCTTCTTCCTTCTCCTCTGCTTCTTTCGTTATTTGTTCCGATTCTTTCTGTGGAACAGGAAGACTTAAATTCTTCAAAGCCAATGTAGAGATGGTGATGTCTTCCTCATCATCTTCATCCTCAACGAGGAGAGCTCTTCTTCTCTTGGATGGAGCAACCATGGGCTCCTTCCCTTTCTTTTAGCTGCAGAAGAGATTTGATGAGATTTGGCGAGTCTTCTCCTTGAATTTCTCCAACTCCTTGCTCGGTTCCTTCGGACGCATTTTGGTCACCATTTTCAGTCCTACCACCATATGATCGCATGGTCGAACACAAAAGATTTGTGGAGGCTGAATATTCAGATGTCCGAATAACTTCGTAACAAGGCTTGGGTAAGGGAGTTGACCTCTGTCCTTCATCATTGCTCTATACATGTGAAACATAACGGTGTGAGGAGAGAAAACCTTTTCCAAAGAGAATGGCATACATTAGCTTGGCCTCGAACTTGAAACATCGGTCTTGGAAGTTGATTTCGGTCGGAGGCAATTAATCACAATCTTGTGAAGCAAGATGTTGAATGCACCCATCCTTAAGTAGGTGATCTTTTCATCTGTTCTCCTGTCCTTCACCAGTTCAAGTGTGGCCCAAGCAATGGAAATTTTGATTGGTTGATCTCTTCCTCTTTCAACTTCTAACACATCTGCCAGCATATTCATATCCACAACATAGTCTTGGTCTTTAACGCTGAAAGAGAATCTATTCGCATCCAAAAAGCTAAGATTTGAATAGAAATATGCAATTAATTCAGCATAGGCCTCTATAGTGTCAGAGCAGAACTTTTCAAGTTGAAGATAACTGAACTTTTCCCTCAAGTTCACGTTCACAGCATCCAGAAAGTCAAAATCCACACTCCTAGGGTTTATTACCCCACGCTTCAGCAATTTCGAATACGAGATCCTTTTGCTCCTTCGATCTGAACAAATCTCCCCTTTTCCTTGATTTTCAACCGCAACACCCATTTTCGATTGAAATTGACTTGTACAATTTGTCATCATCATTCCCATCTACAGATTCGGCCCCAAATCACGAGGATCACTTGGGATATTTGCAAGGGTTTCCTCGGCCACCCTTTTCGAGCAATTCCCAAACTTTCCATTTTTCGCGAAAGATATATTCGTTTCCATGTCCTTTGTCTTTAAGAAAATCATCAATATAGTTCAAAGGAGTACGAATTCCTTTTAAAGCATGATATAGCTGGTAAATATAAGCGGGCTTTTGAACTCTTACAAGGTCTGCATCTTCGATGATTTCTTCCTGTTGTTGATGATCAACGCCTTGAGGACTAGATGGAGGAGAATGACGCTGCTGAGAATGTTGTGGGCTCGCTTGCTGTTCTGGAGTCACTTCTTCTTCGCAAGATCGAAGTGCGTAGGCCCCTCACTCATTCTCCGTGGTCTCCGCTTGCGATTCTCGAAGACTTTCTTGAAGATGACATCTTTCTCGCTTTTGGAAGATTCCTTGCTTGACTTTCCCAGAAAAGATGACAACTTTTTGAAGATTAAACAAAGAAGACAAACGGGAATGGAGGATCGATGCTTTCTAGGGTTTTCGAGAGTAAAGTGAAGAGGAATCGACAATGCACGATCGGTTAAAAAGAGGGATAAACGAACCGTCACAAAGGAAATAAAAAAAAAATGCATTTTCAAAATAACTGTCTTTTCCGCAAAAATAGCCATTTCAAAATAACTTCCTTTTTGAAAATGAAACGATGCAATATTTACGTCAATTAAATATAGCAACAATTTAAACATAGTCGACGATCGTACATTTTCAAGATGAGATTAAGAAGAGAAAGACTTACAGTCTGACGGCCATACCAAGACTATCTTTCAGATAAAGTCTTGTAAGTCTGAGTCTGAAAGTCTTTAGACTTTGATATCCTCATACCTCAAAATATTGAGTCTGGAACGTATAGATTCAAATTGATTTTTCTCCAAAGGCTTTGTGAATATATCCGCCTTGATTCTTTGAGTCAACAAATTGAATTGAAACATCTCCATTTTGAACATGGTCTCTAATAAAGTGATGTCGAATCTCTATATGCTTTGCTCTTGAATGGAGAATTGGATTTTTGGTGAGGTTGATAGCGTTGGTGTTGTCGCAATTAATCTCTGTGCATGAGTCTTCAATTTCAAAGTCTCTTAGTTGTTGTTTTATCCATAGAATTTGCGAACAGCAGCTTCCAAGGGCTACATACTGCGCTCGTTGTTGAAAGAGACACAGTGCTTTGTTTCCTTGAAAACCAAGACACCGTCCCGCTTCCAAGCAACGGCAAGTTCCCGAAGTGCTCTTTCTATCAACTCGCAATCGGCCAGATCTGCGTCTCGAATATCCCGAGAAGATTAAAGTCTCCTTCTTAGGATACCAAAGACCGATGCTTGATGATGAAGCAACGTATTTAATGATGCGTTTCGCAGCACCGAGATGGGATTCTCTAGGATCGATTGAAACCTAGCACGAGATGCAAACACTCAACAAAATGTCGAGGTCTAGAAGCGTAAGATAAAGAAGTGAACCAATGATGCTCCTGTACAGCTTTTGATCAACTTTCTTCCCTTCTTCATCTTTGTCTATCTTCAAAGAACTTGACATTGGTATGTCGGTCTTTTTGCACTTTTCCAGTCAAACCTTTTGACAAGATCATTAACATATTTTTCTTGATAAATAAAAGTTCCTTCCTTCAATTGTTTTACTTGAAGACCAAGAAAGAATGTTAACTCTCCCATCATACTCATTTCAAACTCATCCTGCATAGACTTAGAAAATTTATTGCACAGATTTTCATTAGAGGATCCAAAAATAATGTCATCCACATATATTTGAACAAGTAAGAAACTTTTGTTTTCCTTTTTGATAAATAAAGTCGTATCTACTTTACCTTTGACAAAACCATTTTGTATTAAGAACTTACTTAATCTGTCGTACCAAGCCCGAGGTGCTTGCTTTAAACCATACAAAGCATTTTTCAGTCCCGAAGACTCGAGTCCGCTTCTTTGGGTCTTCAAACCCCGGTGGTTGTTCCACATAAACTTCCTCATGGATAAATCCATTTAGGAAGGCGCTTTTGACGTCCATTTGGAATAACCTGAAATTTTTATAACAAGCAAACGCAAGTAATAGTCGAATAGCTTCTAACCTTGCTACTGGAGCGTAAGTCTCATCATAGTCTATTCCTTCTTCTTGCGTATATCCCTTGGCCACGAGTCTTGCTTTGTTTCGTACGACTTTTCCTTTCTCATTCATCTTGTTTCGAACACCCATTTAGCTCCAATAACAGTTTTACCTTTTGGTTTGGATGTCAATTCCCGGACATCATTAATGTTGAACTGCTATGCGAGCTCTTCTTGCATAGCTTCAATCCAGCTTTCATCGGATAAAGCTTCTTCTATGCTCTTTGGTTCAATTTCAAAACGAGAGCCACGGACTAGACTCTTCTCGCCTTTTTGGATCTGTGCCGAAATCCTTCATTAATTTCGCCGATTATAAGATCTTTGGGATGACTGGACTTATGCTTCTAGTTACTTGTTGATTTGTTTGGTTCATGATCTCTCTCTTTGTTTGGATCTTCACGAACAACCTGATGCTGGTTTTCAGTCGAGATGCTTCTTGAGTTGTAAGCTTTGGAAGGTGCAGGAACAGTTCGGACTCTTCTTGATGAGTCGACTTGATTCATCTTGCGTTGAGTCTTGAAATCGACATTCATTGACTCCTCCACGGATCGACTCTTCTTGTTATAGACTCTGAAAGCTTTGCTTGAAGTAGAATATCCAAGGAAGATACCTTCATCGATCTTTCTTCAAACTTACTAACTCGATCTTTTGCATTTTTAATATAAAACATTTGCAACCGAATACATGAAAGTATGAAACAATAGGCTTCTTATCTTTGAATAACTCATAAGGGGTTTTCTCTAGAATAGGTCTTAAGAAGACTCTATTGATGATATAGCAAGCTATTAAAACAGCTTCAGTCCAAAATCGTGAAGAAATCTTACCTTCAATTAAAAGAGTTCTGGCTATTTCTTGAAGAGATCTGTTCTTTCTTTCCACAACTACATTTTGCTAAGGAGTATATGGAGAGGAGAACACATGCTTAAAGCCAGATTCATCACAAAATTTTGTAAAATCTTGATTTTCAAATTCACCTCCATGATCTGTTCTTATACTAGAGATAACACATCCTTTTTCATTTTGAACCTTTTTAGCAAAATTTTCAAAATACGAGAAGGTTTCGGACTTACTTGCAAGGAAATATACCCAAGTAAAACGGGAGTAATCATCCACAATTACTAGGCAATATTTCTTACCTCCAATACTCTGTGTTCTGGTTGGTCCGAAGAGATCCATATGCAGCAACTGTAGTATATGATTAGTAGAGACATGATTTATTGGCTTAAATGAATTTCTTACCCGCTTTCCCCGAATACATGGAGTGCATGGATCGGTCTTTTGATAAGGTAATTTAGGTAGACCTCGAACAAGCTGCTTTGATGAGATTTTGGCTAATTGCTTCATGTTGACATGACCAAACTTTTTGTGCCATAAGCTTGCTTCGTCTTGAATTGAGATAAAACATTGCGATTCATTTGGTTTCACATCCGGAAGATAGATGTTTCCATGTCTTCGACCCATGAAAGACTCGAGTAGAGTCTTTACGATTCCGTAACATATTCCTTCTTGAAAGAAGATCTTGAAACCAGTATCACACAATTGACTAATGCTTTGAGAAGATTGTAATTGAGTCCTTCCACTAAGGAAACATTACTTATTGTGAGATTTCCAATTTTCACAGTTCCAAATCCCACAATACTTCCTTTGTTGTTTCCTCCAAATGAAACTTTTCCACCATTTACTTGAGCAAGCTTTATAAAACAATTTGAGTCTCCTGTCATGTGTCTTGAGCATCCTCTGTCAAGATACCACTTTACCTTTTTCTTGACGGTGACCTCAAATTCACTGTCTGAGTCTGATCCAAAGTCTGAGTCTGATTGTGCCATCAGACATAGATTGGCATATTCATTGTCACTTTCTTCACACTCTGTATCACTCCGTGGTTTCGGCTTTGAGAGCTTTTCGAAATTTTTCAGCTTTTCCTTTCTTCTTCTTCGAAGAGGACAGTTGGGTCGATGTGTCCATTTTTCTTACATTCAAAGCAAACTACATCTTTGTTTGGTTCCTCATCATCAACGGACTTGTCTGCTGTCTTTGAAAGCTTTGTTTCTTTGAGTTGAACCTTCTTCCTTTTCTATTCAGTTTTCTGAATCTTCTTATCATGAGAGCAAGCTCCTCATCGTCCATATCATCTTCAGAATCAGTATCATCGGAATCATCATTTGATTTTAATGCAATGGATTTCTTACCTTTTGGATCTTCATCTTCATTGATCTGTTCCACTTCATAAGACTCAAGAGTTCCAATCGCTCGTCGACGATAGTGGCATAATTCTTTGCATCTCTCTTATCGAAGTCTTTATGTGATTCCAATCCTTGGAGAGTCCACGCAAAGAGCTTGTTTACCTTCATGGGATCGAAATTGGTTGACCTTGATTTTCAAGACCATTCACAATATCTGTAAACGACTAAACATGTCGTTATAGATTCTCCTGGTTTCATTCTAAAGGCTTCGTATTGACCGAGAAGAATGTTGATTCTTGTTTCCTTCACTCGACTGTTCCTTCATAGGTGATATGCAATCTGTCCCAAACTTCTTTTGCTGTAACACAAGAAGATATTCTATTATATTCAGTTGGTGACAAAGCACAATATAAGGAGTAAATTGCTTTTGCATCGAGTGCTTGTCTCTTGATTATCTCTTCCCGAGTCATTCCGCCGGTCTCATCGGTTTCTTTTCCTCTTTCGAGACCGATGCAAAGTGGTAGGAGTAATTCATTTTTCTACAACGTCCCATTCCGAGAGGATCCTTTGATCGTAGGAAAGCTTTCATCTTGTTCTTCCGGATGTTGTAATCATTTCCATCAAAGTAGGGTGGTCTGGTATTGCTTTGCCCTTCCATCAGCCCGGTGCTAGCATACTAGCCATGGATCTTTAACTCTGAAGTAAAACACTTCAAACAAAGTGAGTACACAGGCTCTGATACCAATTGATATTGCTAGTATGAGTACCTAGAGGGGGGTGAATAGGTATATAAAAGATATTTCTTCAACAATCGCACAATACTAGACAGTTGATGGATTTTAGACAAACGATAATCAAAGTAAGACGAGAGAAGAGAAAATTGAACACGCGGTTTATAGTGGTTCGGCTTATATCAAGCCTACGTCCACTCTTCTTCACTGACAGCCTATTGGCTGGATTCCACTATGAACAAAAGAGAAGTTACAGCACAACTTTGCCTTGATTCCACAGTGTAGATGTTCTACCACACCTCCTCAAGATTTCTCACAAATATTGACTCTCTTTTGTATACAAGTATTCGCTCAAAGGAATTGTCTAAACAAAAAGGAGCTTCAGACTTTGGAATTTTTCTATCGCGCACACCTTGAACAACTAAGACCGTCTTCCTTATATACTCCTTTATGCCATCATATCCGTTGGCACTTACCAAAGGAATTCCTCCAATCTACCCGTTGGACGGAATCAATTAGGAAGATTGTTCAAGCTATTAAAGGAACGTGTTGATAGCCCATCAATCTTGTTCGCCCATACAATCAGGATCTCGGTTTCCATAAGTAGAACCTTCCAATAATATTTAGACAATCACCGGATCTTCAATTATCGAGTCAATCTTCGATCAATCAAAGGACTCCGTTATGTCTTTTCCAGCCACGAGATCTTCTCCAGTTGATAAGGTTAAATCCTTAACGAAACATCCAGTTCTGGATAACCTTTCTTCAACGGATTAGAGACATCAATGAGGATAGACTTTGAGTCTTGAGTCCGGCTGTCCGCAGTCTTCGGACTTTAAATAACAGAGTCTGCAAGCCTTCAGACTAGACTGATAGAAACGTTTTGTCAACTTCAAAACACTTCAAGAAGATTTCTCCAACATAGTGTACTTACCCCCAATAAAAGTGAATGGTTAATATACTACATGCAGATTAGTCACTGCACCGAAGCTTACACTCCTTGGAGAATACATCACAAGTCCAAACAGATCTGGTTAAGTGTTGACCTTTTTCTCCACGTCAACATGCAAGCCTTGTAAATACCCGCCAAACTTTTAGCTAACCCACTTGTAGCATCTTCATCCAAAATAATGCCAAGAAAGTGAAGAAAACTCTTTTTCGCAGAACAAAGTCTATATGAGAGTCAAATACCTCAAGTCTCTCTCAGGATGCAGAGTTTTCTTCTACCGCTATGGTAGTTTTCTTCTCATCTTCAACCCTAGCGGTTGCTTCGACACTTCGCCAATTCCACATACACCTCCCGTCTTCCCTCCCTGTTCTGATTTTCATTTGATTTGGGAATGACTCTCGACAAATCCCCATCAATTCTTTCCTTCTCCACAACAAACAACAGAATCCAATTCCCCTATTTTCCTCTGTTCTAGGGCATGCTTTATGGACGATGTTGTATCTTACAAAATCAACTGAGCAGTTCATCCGCACCAAATTATCCTCAAATTGAGTCGGGCCTCATACCCAATTTCTCCAGTCTGCATGGCGAAGCTGATGGTTGCCATCTTTTACCCCAAAATTACAATCGAGTGCCAACTTCCTCAAAGGATGACCCTCCTCCTCGAGTAACTTAGTAAGTTTGTCTACCCCGGCATTGTAACCTCATGGAACCCCACGAACGGGAGGACAATTCGAGACTTGCAGCTCTTTGTAATAGAATGGGGCGTCTCTAGTCTGCACAACAAATCGAAGATTGGAACGAAGCGTTGCCCATGGAAAAAGTTGAAGAATGTAAACTGATTTTAGTTGGTACAATCCTATCGAACCCCTCTATAAACTTTCAGGCCTTTCAAACTACCTTGAAGCGCGCATGGCGAACTGACAAAGTCGACATTTCCCAACAAGAAGTTGGCATATATGTAGCGAAATTCCAGTCTGAAGAAGAAAAACAAAGAGTATTAAAGGGTGGTCCTTGGTTGTTTTCTAGTCACTTAGGCCCCGTTTGTTTGTGTTTCTTTTTTTGTTTTTAAACACTTTTCTGTTTTTTTGTTCTGGGAACAAAAAGGAACAAACGCGTTTGGGCGTGTTTTGTTCCTTTTTTGTTCTTTTGTTCCCAGAACAAAAAAAAGAAATAAGAAACACAAAATTTGTGTTTCTTATTTAAAACAGATTTGAGAAACACTTTTGTATTTCTTCTTCTTTTTCTTCTTATTTTCTTCTTCTTATTTCTTTCTTTTTTTCTTTCGCCGGTCGCCGCCTCGCCATGGCCGGCGACCGGCCGACGAGGGCCGGCGACCTCGCCCAGCCACGGCGAGGCTCGCCGGCCCCCAACGAGGGTCGACCTCGCGCCGGGCTGGGCGAGCTCGGCCTCGCCGGATCTGGCGAGCTCGAGCTCGCCCGACCAAGGCGAGGCCGAGCCTCGCCCGGCTACGGCGAGGCTCGACCTCGCCGAGGGCCGCGAGCCCCGCCGTGGCCGGGCGAGGCCGCCGGCCCTCGTCGGCGGTCGCCGGCCCTCGTCGGCCGGTCGCCGGCCATGGCCGAGGCCGCCGGCCCTCGTCGGCCGGTCGCCGGCCATGGCCGAGCCGGCGACCGGCCAAAAGAAGAAAAAAAAAAAAAAGAAAAAAAAAGGAAAAAAAGAAAAAATAGAAAAAATAGAATAAAAATATTAAAAAATAAAAGAAATAAAAAAATTATACAAATTTACCAAACGTGTTTCTGTTTATTTTTTATTCCCGAACAAATTTACCAAACGCGTTTTTTTTCAAAATTGTTCCCAATGTAAAAACATTTTTTCTATTTCTGTTCCCTGGAACAATTTTTAAACGAAACACAACCAAACGCACCCTTAGTTATTTTTAAGCCATGGATACAAAACACGCCTTTACATTGCTATGATTTCTCTACTTGTGCTTTCTGGGTGCAAGTATTTGGATTACCACTTGAATGGTGTTCGGAGGACATGATTGCAAAAGCTATGAAACATGTGGGTCGTGTGATTGAGGTTAAGCCGGAACACAAAGATGGGACGACTCTTAGAGCAGGTTGTGCTCGGGTTGAGCTAAATCTGAAGGATCCCCTAAAAACAGGACAGCTAATACGAATCTCAAAGAAAGCCATATGGCTTGACTTCCGTTATGAATGTCTACCACATTTCTATTACTCCTGTGGTAAAATAGGTCACTATGCAACATACTGCCAGGATATTCCTTTTACTGAGGCAAAGATGGAGGGCAAAGAGAAAATGGCGTTTGGCCAATGGCTGCGAGCTAAGGTAAAAGAACACAGTCCATATTGGCTAACCTTTTATGAGAAGCCGGACCAAGCCGAGGACGAAGTCATACCAAAGACCCCACCCTCCTCCACCCATCTTCAGCAACCAGCTCTTCCACCAAACCAGCCCACTGACACCCCAAACAAACAGAACCTCCAGCCAGGACTCATACAAGGGGAACCATCCACTAGTGCTTTAATCACACCACATGCAAAGATGAAAGGGATTTAGCAAGTGCCACAATCCAACTATGACCTTCATACAGGACAATTGAAACGAACAACAATTCACCTCAACCCTATAGTCCACCCGCCTGAACATCAACTCCACAAGGCACTTCCCCAACCCACTCATTTCCCTGGTGTGATGACTCCAGCTCCTCAACAGAAGAATGAACTACCGAATCAGGAAACGAGCATCCCTTACCGCAAGAAGCTGAAAACTACCAAAACTTCTGCCAAAGCAGGAACAGTGAAGAAAGTCAGACGATACAATCCTTACGAGACAAGGATGAATTTATCGGAAACTCTTGATGAAACGCAGCTAATGGACACACCCATTTTACCGGTTGCAGAGGACGAGACATGGGCTTTAATGGCTGGCCCTCAACAGCCACCACAAGAAAAATGAAGCTACTATGCTGGAACTGTCAAGGATTGGGCTCTCCCCTGATAGTTTGAGCTCTAAAGGCCTTAGTGGCCAAAGAAAAGCCCGATTTAGTCTTTTTGATGGAGACCAAGAATCAAGAGGAGTTTATCATTAAACTTCAACAGCGTCTGAAATTCAAGAACTCTCATGTGCTTGATCCTATTGGTATTGCTGGCGGATTGGCTATGCTATGGCATGAAGACATTTCGATCCATATAGAGCGAGCCTCTCAGCATTATTTTGACACGACCTGCACGGATACGCGATTGGGGATTCCTATGCGTTTAACTTGTGTCCACGCACCAGCAACTTATTATCTTCGCCAACAGCTATGGACAGATCTTCAACAAATAGCTTATTCAAATACTCTACCCTGGGTGTGTGCCGGTGACTTTAATGAAGTTATTTATCATTGGGAAAAGGTTGGCAGACGGCTGGTTGAACCACATCGAATGCATTCTTTCAGAGAAGTATTACACGATTGTTCTTTGATGGACATGGACAGCAAGGGCAGCGCCTTCACCTGGATGAATAATCGTGATGGTGATGACCTAGTCAAAGAAAGGTTGGATAGAGTTTTGTGTACTATGGAGTGGTGTCTAACTTTCCCTGAGGCAGAGGTGTTTGCACTTCCATGGGCTCTGATCATAGCCCTCTTTTATTAACTACCGACGCCTTACCAAGCAGACGACACAAGAAGTTTATATTCAAAGCCTACTGGCTTTAGGACAAGGAATGTAGTGAGGTTGTTGAAAGATCCTGGGCTTCCACACATGCAATAACTTATAATCTACCACACAGAATACAAGTAGTAGCTATAGCCCTAACTAAGTGGAGTCGTTCAAAATTTTCACAGGCACAGAGTCAAATATTGTACCTGCAATAGCAACTCCAAACACATATCAATTATCCCAACAGCTACAGTGATAAGCAGATGATTACTAATTTGAAAGTTGGACATCCAAAGATTATGGCAGCAAGAGGAACAACATTGGGCAATGCAATCCAGGATAAATTGGCTCAGCTGGGGAGATAAAAATACCAAATTTTTCCATGCGACAACTCTTCAAAGGCGACTTCGCAATAAATACGAATGTTGAAAGATGTTAATCTAAGCTGGATTAGGGAAGATGGCCTTTTGAAAGATATGACAAGGAATTTCTTTTCGAATCTCTACAAATTTGTGGGAACTCGTAATTATGATCCTATTCTTGCCAAATGCCTAGCAATAGTTACAATGGAAATGAACGCTATGTTGACGGCCCAGGTTACTAGAGAAGAGGTCCGCAGAGCCACTTTCCGAGATGGGGACCACTAAAGCACCGGGACCTGACGGTATGAATGGCTTGTTTTATCGACACATTGGAATATTTTACAAGAAGATATTTTTACCTCAATGCACGATTTCTTTAGAACTAGAGTTCTACTTGCTCCTCTTAACAAAACTATCATTACTCGATTCCGAAAGTTGCTCAACCGAAGAGTCTTGACCAATATATATATATATATATATATATATATATATATATATATATATATAATTATCTCCAAGGTGTTAACTAATCGTCTTAAGCCCTTATTACTTGATATGATATCTATTGAGAAAAGTGCCTTTATTAGTGGCCGGCAAATCCAAGACAATGTTCTCATTGTCCAAGAAGTACTTCATCAGCTACGGATCAGGAAACGCAAAAGAAATTTTCAAGCAGTTTTGAAAGTGGACATGCAGAAGGCATATGATAGGGTGGAATAGGACTTTCTTCAAGACTATCTACTCAAATTGGGTTTCCATACCACTTGGGTTCAATGGGTCATGCAGTGTGTTACAACAGTTTCTTTCAGCATCAATTTTAATGGCGAACAACTAGAGTATTTTCATCCAACTCGAGGATTACGACAGGGAGACCCACTCTCGCCTTATTTGTTCATTTTGCTAGCAAATGTTTTATCCAATCTTATCCATGAAGCTATCAAAATGGGAAACCTCAAGGGCCTAAAGCTAAACAGGTGGTGTCCAACTCTTTCCCATCTATTTTTTGCTGATGATGCTATATTTTTCATAAATGCCACAATTCAAGAATGTCAGAACCTAGCCAATATTCTGAATCAATACTGTTTGGCTACCGGACAGGCGATTAATAGAAACAAATCGGGCATTTTCTTTGGGTAGACTTGCCTTGACAACTTAAGGGCCAACTTGGCCATTGAATTTAGGGTCCCAGTATTACACAAAACAGGTAAATATTTAGGAATCCCATCTGACTGGGGTCGATCAAGACGAGATATGTTTGCATGGATCATGGGGAGAGTGAATGCCAAATTAGAAGGATGAAAATCAAATTTTCTACCGAAGGGAGGTAAGGAGGTTCTGATTATAGCTGTTGTATAGGCAATACCACAATATGCCATGTCCATTTTCAAACTCCTAGTGTCAATTTGCAAATCCATTGAAAAGAAGATTACCCACTTTTGATGGCAGAATGATAGCCGCAGATCTGGTATTCATTGGACACATTGGGAAGTTTTAAAGAGCAGCAAGCATGAGGGCGGACTAGGATTTCGTGATATTATAGCTTTCAATAAGGCACTACTCGGTAAACAGGCCTGGCGCTTAATCCAGAATCCAACATCACTTTGGAGCACACTACTTAAGGGTATTTATTTTCACCAACGAGATTTCAGATATGCGGAGAAAGGAGCGCGGCCATCTTGGGGCTGGCAGAGTTTATTATTAGGAAGGGATTCGATTTCACCAAAACTTCAATGGTCAGTTGGAGATGGGCGAAGTATCAGAATACGTGAAGATAGATGGCTTCCTAAAGGAATTCTAGGTGGTCCTGCTAATCTAATTGAACCTCTACGATTGCTAAATTACTAGATTTGCAACAGCAAAACTTGAATGTTAACCTATTAAATCAACACTATGATGCCCAGACAATCCAAGAAATAACAAGCATTCCGGTAAGACGCAACCATGTTGCAAACAGACTGATATGGACAGACACAACACACGGGTGTTGCGACCTCTCTTTTTCGTTTGAGGGAAAATGAATAAGGTTTAGGGGTATTTGCCTAAAGAAGCGGACCAATGGCCCTAAATTAGGCGCGGGCTCTCCCAAGTCCATACCTCGAATGACGTTGGATTTTGTTTTTTAGTTCTTAACAACCTAAATATTTCTAGGAGTCGCCACTAGCCCATTGGGGTCGGCTAAAAACCAATCGAGACACGGGAGTGTTGTCTTGATTCCTACGCAACCAGAGATTTATAGGAACGGGGACTTGTTTACGCTAATGTTTCTATTAGCGCCATTGCGGTACCACTAACTTGAAAGGTTGTTTATCTAAATGGTCACACAATCTTGATTACCAATTATAACCTTTATGAAACCACTAAGTGTCCATGCAAATGTTTTTGTAGGTTTTTTTTTTTTTTTAATGTCTAGACTAATTCTAACCTAATTTAGAAGAGAAATTTACACTCAAATTAATGAAAAACAATGCGGTAAGTATACATCCACGAAATTAAAATGACTTGAAAATAAATACGGAAAAGGAAAACCCGATACAAGTCGGGCAAATAATATTACATGGCATTGTTATCACGCCCTGGAACAGACCCCGTGAGCAAAATGGGAATTTAAATACGCATGATATTACTCTAAATACATGAAATTACTCTAGATAATTTTTTTTTTTTTTTTGTGACCCAGGGAACCCCCGCACAGCCGGCAGTCGGAGAGTAAACCCTGGGGGTACACGTGCTAGCCACCACACGCGTGCACCGGGTAAGTCACCTAGATGTCTATGCCAGCCTCCCCTGCATCGCTCAACCTTCGGGAGCCCAGGGGAGTCGAACGCTCGACCTCTCTTTCGGGAGAGGGAGTTCCGTGCCAGCAGAGCCACCCTAGCGGGTGGTACTCTAGATAATTTTAATCTATGCAAAATGGATTATTTACAAAAATTGTTATAAAATACCAAAATAGCATTAAATTAGAAAATGACATTTTAAAATTAGGAAAATTCCATATATGTCATTTCTATCCTAATTTGATGTTATCCAACATTTTTGATATTTTTGAAAATTTCAGATTTTTCTTTTTTTTTTAATTATTTTTTTTAAAAATAAATAATAATTCCTTAAACCGATCTATGCTAACATGGAGTAACACATCACATGAATATCACAACAATTAAGCTCAACTCGACCGTTTCGAGATTGAAGCTTGGTTTCAACATTTTATCGAATACTTGGCTTGCATCAAATCGCCCCAAAACGGCTTCTTCGGGTCATGTTCGTGACCTTCAATCTCGACCCATAAGTAATCTCATGTGAATGTAAAGTATCAAGGATATACTATTACATGCAAAGAACATGCTTGACTAGAAATTACAGCCTAGAACACGCAAGAATCAAACTGAAAATGGCCTCCAATATGCGGGTTGGAGCCGTTTTGCAAATCTGGTGTTCAGCCCAAGTCAAACAGCCATGTCAAATGCCCAGATTAAAGCTCCGACAACCATCACATGCAACATATATATGAAATATTACTCCATCTAGATGAAAATACGTAACACTTACTTTCAAATGCAACAAACATCACCGAAAACGATCAACCGAACGCATCAAAATGAACTCTCCAAGAAGCATCCATGCATGATCTATGCTGGCCAACCATGTCTCAATGTGGTTTTTGGCTCATGTTATAGATGGTTTCATGGTTCACAAGGAGATTTAAAGACTAAACCGGGTTGTCCTATGCATCATTAGTACTCCCATGTAACATTCATCAAAGTCACAACGACGAAAAAAAGCATGCAAAGGGGAGTAACAAGTCAAACATGTAGGGGCATTGAAGAGGTTTTAAACACTTCGAAAAATTTTAGCTTCAGAAATCAGTTCTTTGGACTAGTTTCCTTCTCGAAAGACATGTTCAAAATCGAACAAAAATACATCTAGGATTCTTACCTTGCTTCCTAGTTTCTTTTTCAAGTGACTCTTGGCCAAGGAAACCACGAAATTGTCCTCTGGAAGCACGTGGAAATTGGTTCCTTCAAGCTGAAAGTGAGATCTGCAGAAGAAAAAGTGACAACGAAGGTTTTCGTTGACTTCCAAAATTAGACTTCCAAACCTTCCTTGTTGGCCAAGTTCAAATCAACCCAAACTATATGTATTATAGTTTGGTTTTTAAGTCATGGATTTCCTCATTTGTCTCTCAAGTTTCTCAAAAGCACTCGCTTTTCCTCACTCATGAACAATCAGGCTCAACACTTGGAAAGATTTCGGACTTTCTTGGCCCGCCAGGAGGGCACTGTTTCGGGGGGCTTTAGGAGGCCTTCCCAATCTCCATTTGGGACGTGCGACCTATGGTTGGAAAGATATTTGAATTAATTTTCACTCTCTAGTTGAAGGTTTTGGTTAATTTTGGCCGCAGGTGTGTGAAACTCTCACTTTTCTCTCTCCAGGTCGGTCTGGAATTTCTGGGTTTTGCTTTTCTGGAGTTGCTTCTGAGGGCTTCTTTGGGGATCGATTCCGAGCTCTGGCCTCTCTCTCTCGTCTCCCCCTCTTATCCCTCAAACGAGCATGCTTCATAGATCTTCTCTCCTACATTCAACGATCTCTTGACCGGCTTTTTGCCCTCCTGCCAGGCCTACCAACTAAGCAGTCCAACCACTTTCTGACTTTTAAGTCAAAATTTTCCAATTTTGCAGATGTTGAGTGTGCCGATTTTGCTGCGACTTTCCCGTGCTTCCAGCAGCTTATCCCTGGCAAATTTCCGTCCACTTGCACTACTCATTACGGTCTTCCATCACGTGCAAAGATCAGGCTGGTTGGACAGCTAAGGAGGATATGGTGGGGCCACCAAGTTGCCCACTCAACAACTCCGACTTCAAACCAACTCGTGGACTGGGATTTGTCAGCTGGTTTAGGTGCTTTAATCCATGAATTTGGCTGCGATTTTTTATTAATTAGCAAGCTCATGTATAGTATTTTAAGATCTTGATCAGATTTTGTGATTTTGCCCACCCGAGTTTGCAAAAGATCCCTCAAAGTTGGCCATCTTCTTATTCGAAAATACCCAATTTAATGCAAGTTTGGTCATTTTGGCCCAATTTGATAGATTCGACCCGGCCCAAATTCGATTTCAACTCAATTGGAGGCCCAGATGATGATTTAAGGGCTCGGGCAAAATTTTGCGAAATTTGCAAATTGGTCCCTCAACTTTTGGAAATTGCATTTTGGCCCCAAATTGCCGTTTTAATTACAATCTGACCTCCTGAGTTTGTCTAGTCACATTCAAATCATCAGCTCCAACTTTTTTTTTAATTAATTAATTTTTATCTTTTTTTTTTTTTTAGTATATATTTTTTTCATTTTGATTTTTTTATTTGATTTTTTTTATATCAAGAAAATAAATGCATTTAAAAACCATACCAAATTCCTAGGTAATCCTTATGCAATAATTTGATGAGAAATATTTTTGCGGAAAAACAAGTTCCCATTTTTTTTTAAATGATTTTTGAGCAAAAATTTAGGTGTCAACAACGGGCAATACACAGTGCAAAGTGGCTACAGAGTAATACAGACATCAACATCAAGCCTTCATATAGACAAGCCATCATCCTCATATCAAACACCCATGAACCTATGGAAAAGTATTTTGAAACTCAGGCTAGCATAAAAAATCCGGACCTTTATTTGGTCCCTCTGCCATAATGCGCTGCCTACCAAAGACAGCCTCTTTCGCCGTCACATCAACACGAGAATTGGTATGTACTCTATGCAATAACAAAAGTCCAGAAACCATTGAACACCTTTTTCTTTTCTGTCCATGGACAAAACGAATTTGGTCTCACCCCAAGATTAGCATTTATCTAACGCCATAAGCTGTTCCACGCATAGAGCAATGGCTAGAAGACAGGGTAGTTTAGAAGAACCTCTTACCTAATTTCGAAACCATAGCTACGATCCTCTAGCAGATCTGGAAGGTGAGGAACAACTTTGTCTTCCACCGTCAGCATCCTGATCCGATACATCTTCTGGATGTCGTTTTGGCACAGGTTCAAACAGCTCAGATCTCCAACTGTCGATCTGCGACAACAGGACAACCCCTAACCCTATCTTCTAATGTATGGTGACCTCCCGATCCAGGTGTCCTGAAGATTAATATTGATGGGGCTTTTCAGCTTTCAAGCACGGAACGATCAATGGCATGCTTATGCCGAGATCAGAATGGAAAGTTGATCGACGGATTTACTCGAGGATTTGCTGCATCTTCGGCTCTGCAGGCTGAAACTCAGGCTCTTTCGCTCACCCTGAAGCATCTCATCCAGCAAGGGAGGATGATGGATCCGCTTGTGATAGAATCAGATTGCTTAATGCTGGTCAACGCCGTGCTTGATGATCGATTGACGCCATGGGAGGTGCGACCCCTGCTCGCTGAAGTCGCCGCCCTTCTCCATTGCTTCTCTCGCCTTCGATTGCAGCATTGCAAGCGTGAGGCAAACTTTGCAGCCGACTAGACCGTAAAGGCCCATAGGAATGGAACCCTACCTGCTAATTGGTCCGATACGCCTCCCTCTTTCTTGCTTGATCTCCTTGTTTCGGATGCTATGGCTACATGATGTAATGTTTCCTTTTCTTGAATGAATGAATCCTCTTTTATGACCAAAAAAAAAAGAAGGTCTATATGATTTCTTTATGCCTATGCATTTCTCAGTATAAAAAAGTGTGGGTACTCTTTCTCGGTTTTCTTGTCATGTTACAAGCAAGCTATATGAAGCTTGCATAGTGCATAGCTACATTCTCCCTCTAAGTGACATGAGTAATTGTCCCTTTGAGTGACATGAGCGAGCTGTGAGGTAATGAGGGTATTAGCTGTGAAAGGTTCTACAACAGACTTGCTCTACTCGGAAACTAGACTAGACCGTCTTTAAAATCGGTAATAGTTTCTGTTGAAACCGGTCTGGTTCTGGTTTGACTCCTTGTTCCAAGTGAAAAACGCAAACTAATTTCATAAAACCCAAAACCCTAATTTTTATCTTGGCATCTTTTTCTCAAGAAAATTATCAAAAAATCCTAAACTTATTGTATTTTTTTTTTCTATTTTAGTCTTAAATCTTTTTTTTTTAAATTTAGTCTTAAACATTTTTGTAATTGTGTCAATTTAGTCTATTCGACCAAATTTGGCCGGTTGGCGCTAACGTGAATGCTTTGGCTGGCCCCGACAAACAATTTTTAAATAATATTTTGTTTTTTTATATTTTAAATTTTTGAATTTTTCATTTTTTTTCTTTTTCTCCTCTCTCCTTCCCCTTCTCTAGTGACCAGCCAAATAGGAGGGCTAATCGCTAGACAATGGCGAGCTCACCTGGCCGTCGTTGGGTGAGGGTGAGCTCTCCTTGCCGATGGATGGCAAGGCCGACCTTGCCCATGTTTGGCAAGGCAAGCCCTCGCTAGTGGCTAGGTGAGGCCTGTCTCATCGGATCTAGGCGAGATCAGCCTTGCTATCCATTGGTGAGGTGAGCCCTTGCTAGATTTGGCGGGGCCTCGCCTTGTCAATGGCTAGATGAGCTCACCTTCGCCCGCGATGATGAGGCAAGCTTGCCATTAGCTGGCAACCGACCCTCCCTTTAGCCAATTGCTAGAGAAGGGAATAGGAGGGAGAGAAAGAAAAAAGAGAGAATATTATCAAAAAATAAAATAAAAAATAGAATATTATCAAAAAATTGTCCATCGGCACTGTCGGCATCCACGTCAACATTGATCAGCCAAATTTGGTTAAATGGACCGAATTGGTATAATTGTAAAAAAATTTATGATTGAATTAGCAATAAAAAAAGGTTTATGACCAAATTGAAAAAGATAAAAATCACCAAAAACCCTAAACTATGGCCATTATGACACATTTACCCCAAACTTTTACCCATGTGACACATTCACCCCAAACTTGTGTAGTATGACACATTTCCCCTTAACTTTTGTTTTATGACATCAAAAACCCCAAACTTTTATTTTGTGACCCCAAAAACCCCAAACTTTTTTCTATGACACCAAATTTTGGGATAAATGTGTCACATGAATAAAAATTTGAGGTTTTGGTGTTACAAAATAGAAGTTTAAGATTTTTGGTATTACAAAAATATAAGTTCAGGTTTTTTGGTGTCACGGAAAAAAATTTAGGATAAATGTGTTACACGGGTATAAGTTTGAGGTTTTTGACGTCACAAAAAAAAAATTATGGTAAATGTGTCAATGTTAGTAAAATTTGGGGTTTTTTGTAACTTTTTCCCATTGGAAAAATTACAATAGGTTCAAGATTTTGTTGATAATTCTCTCTCTCTCTCTCTCTCTCTCAACTCACCTTCCTCCTCGCTCACTTGCGGCGTGCCCTTGCTCGTTTGAGGCTTGCAACCCTCATGGGAAAAAAAGTTCAACAAATTACATAAAATAAGTTAAGAGAATTATATAATTGTGAGAGTTTTCCATAACAATGATGTAATTTGCTACTTTAAATTTATTCATATTTTGTAATTATGGAAAATTATCACAATCTCATGTTAGGTGACCTACTTATTTATATTAATTTGTTTGTATTCTTTGCTTTATAACATGTATTGTTTATTTTACTTTAGTTATGAATTAAGTGGATAATAATTATAATGGGCTGTATAATATAACAATCTGTACTTTAATAGATTACTTGTAATTAATATATAGCAACATGTGGTTTTATCATAAACAGGCTGGGGGATTAATTGAACGGCACTAAGGCTGACCCCGCCCGTGCCCACCATTTGTTCCGCGAGGCAATTTTCATGAGGAAAATTTGTCCCATTGGAAAAGGGGCGCGGGTTGTAGTGTCTCTATGCGTGCGAGTCAAAAAAAAGCATTTTATTCCTAACTTTTTATAGGCTTTGTCCATAATTACAAAGGCCTCTTCCTATTAGGGTAAATGACCCCATGAATGCATTTTCAACACGATGGAACTCCAAAATTTAATGTCAATTAGTTGGTTCATACTTTTTCATCATTCATCCTGTGAGGTAGTTGGCATTTCAGTTAATTGTATTAAATTATTACTTAGCATTATTATAAGGACCCACGCGCTAAGGTGGATGGGATGATAGACTGATGGGATTTTGATTGGCACAATCGATGCCCAATTACATTGCATTAATTAAACACCGCAAAATCTCGCTATGTTTTTCCTTGAAGAAAATGTGGCTGATTACAGTTGTCGAATAATCGATCTATGCTTCAGCCAAGCAATTATTTAAATAATTATCCATTTATCATAAAATCGATCAATGGATTGTGATGATTGGACTACCGCCTCAGTGATTTCTAACAAAAATTGACCGAAATGATTACATTGGACTGATTGGGCAATATTTTCGAAATTTGTTGCTTGGACTAGTATGGCATCTCCATCATAGTCTGTCCTACAATGCACGATGACATGGATAATTTCACTCAACATGACGATCTGGGTGTATGTTAAGCCCCTATAGAAGGGACTCCCACATCATTTAGGAGAAGCTAACCCACTCTACATATAACCTTCAAGGCTACCCTTACCTCACAAGAGCTCTTTTGGAGTTGGGAACCTTAATTGATGTTAGAGCCAGGTGTAGTGGATCAAGGCATATGTTAAGCCCCTATGGAATGGAGCCAACTCACTCGGCATATAACCTTCAAGGCACAAGAGCTCTTTCGGAAATAAAAACTTTAGTGCTTGAGGCCCAAACAGCTATGTGGAATAGAGTTTCACATCGTTTGGGAGAACCTTAGTGTCTTAGGCCCAAATAGCTATATGACCAGATTGATGATACCTTCTACCAAAAAAGAAAAGAAATTGATGAGACCATTTTCATTTGAGTACAAAATACATTGTATGATTTGCGTGTGCAAATAGCCCTATGGAATGGAGCCAACTCACTCTGCATATAGGCACAAGAGCTCTTTCGAAAAAAAAAAAAAAACTTTAGTGCTTGAGCCCCAAATAGCTGTGCGGAAGAGAGTTCCACGTCACTTGGGCGAACCTTAGTGTCTCAGGCCCAAATAGCTATATGACTAAATTGATGATACCTTCTACCAAAAAGATTCACGTTGCCATGATTAACAAGATTCATTTGTGGAGCAAAGTAGACACCAACTTAAAGGCAATGTCTTCATATATGTGATCTCCAAGACTCTAAACAAAACTAGATCGATTGACACCATATCAATCAGACCTATGATAAAGAATCTTCTCGAGGGTTTGTGATCAAATTTTCGAATTAAAACCGTATGATAAGTTTGTATACTCGATCCTAAATATCTTTAGTTGTATCAAATAACTCAATTAAAAGGTGAGCGTGATCTTATGCTAAGTTTTTCAAAACAATTTTAACCATCTAGTCCAGCTTACATGGGTCAAGTGTCTTAAAGATGTACCTTGGTAGGTAGTTGGCATTGATCGCACTTGTGTATCACTCAATAATCCCTCTTCCAATCCATGCAAGACTCGAGTCATCTCACGGGTGGTCTATGATGAGGTGCTAGGTGTGCTTGTGTGGAGAGAAATGCAAATTGTTACTACGTTGTTAGGGCTTTGACAATAACCTTATCAATGTTGAACCTCTGTCTGACTAGTTGTGTTGGGCAGTTCATGTTCATATAGAATTTCTTTTAATTGGTGGGAAATATTTATGATAACGTTGTCATCGATAAGATGCAACTGAAAGTTCCATTTATTTTGTATCATCACTATTTATGTGAAGTTTTTCAGGTCTAGGTTGCGCTGGCTTGAACCTCTCGTGAGCAGGGTTGGTCTACACACCACAAATATAGGAAGCCTTATGGGCTTGGTCTCAAGAGAAACCCCCAATACTTGAGTTGGTAAATGAGAAATAAAGTGACAAAGGAAAGAATTTTCAAAGAGGATCCATCTTAGTGTATATAGATAGGCACGCAGTTGGGCAGGGCTGGGGATAGCACACCGTTGTTTTCGCCCAAGCAATTGACCTGGGGCTCGTCGACCCTCTTCGCGTGACTGGTGCCGTTCTTCGTTGGTGTTGAGCATTCTTTGCTAATTTGTGTCAAGTTTCAATCTGGTTTTGTGTCTCGTTCTTGTCTGTGGTCGTCTTTCATTTGACGCACCCCACATGTTCGATAAAATGCCCAAACGAGATCTAGTTTGGTTTTGCTGCTTCGAGCGAAAGCCGAGTTGTCTGGGCGTCAACCCATAAGCGCCGCTCGACCTGCCACAAGACCCGTGGTCACCCTCGTGGTGGCCCGCGGAGGGTGTGGCTCTCTTTTGTTCCGTCACCTCAGCGACGACCATCATGGTAGCTACAGAGACGTCGCCAATTGGACATTGGCCAAGCACCAGGCTCAGCTTGGCCAAGGCGGCGCCGCCATTTCCCCTAGACCGGACGGAGAGGTGCGGCAAGCCTTTTGCCACGTTGCCTCCGTCGCGGCCAACTTGCTGTGAAGCAATAGGAAGCGAGTCGAGTCGGCTAGACCAGAGCCGGGTCCGGCCGACTTCCTGCTCTAGTCAGCCCGAACTCATTGTGCATGGGCCGACTGATTTTTTTGGGTCATGTTTTTATTTTTAATGGGCCTGCCTTGTTAATTTTTAGGCTTAGGCTTTTAGTTCAGTTTAGGGGCTAGGCTTTTCTTTTCATTTATTTTTCATTTTGGGCCAAGTGTATTGCCAGACTGGGCTCAACGAATGAGCCCAGTCCAGCCAAGGACAGGCCTAGGGCGGTCTCGACCTGGGTTAAGTGCAGTGGCCCGACCCGAGTATGTTTATTTATGTGATATAATATAATATTATTTTAATTTATTTAAAAAATTCAAAAATCCAAACCAAAGGTAGGGAAAGTCCTATGTCGGCTGTTGTTAGCGTACTCGGATTCGAATCCCTTGACAGGATCAATCTTGGTGCTGGTTTAGCAATCACTTTGATTTTATCGTGCTGGACCACCGTGACAATGACCGTGCAACTACTGTTCACTTGAGATTCCTCCGTCCTATCTCACTATTCTGGTCTCATATCTACAATGGGTCAAGCAACATCTCAATCTCCCTAATTCACCACCACCACCATAATTTTGTTAATGTTTAGAGTCAGATACAAAATAAAGACAAAATATTTATAGGGGCTCAACCCCAATTAGGATTGTATGTATTCATAGGAGTGATTAATTACAATCAAGATACATATAGAAACATAATTATAGAAAGTCATCATAATATTAAATTACATATTTATAGAGCTTGGCGATAAGATTTTAGGAGGAGATGGAAACTTCGCAGAGCACCATTGGAGATGGGATCTTTGTGTAGGGCCGCAGTGAGATCATCTTGAACTTGGCGATGAGATCACCATCGGAGATAAAAGCCTCACCAGTGGCCGTGTGGCTGCACCTCCGCTACCCAATTCTTCGTCCCTTCCCCATCCGCAACTGTGGATCCTAATTCCGTCTTCCAAAATGCGTTATTATTATTTTATTATGGATTACAATTTTTGTTTTCTAATTTTCATTTTTTATTTAATTGATTTTTTTTATCTGTTTTTCAATCTTATCTTAAGTATAAACATATGTCCACATTTACTACCTGAAAAAAAAAAAAAAAATTATCCTACTTTATCCTCTCGCATCTTGATTTTTCTCTCGACGACCAAATGTAGCCTACAAGCATTTTATTATCACAATATCACTTATAATGTTTTCTAGTAACTTGTATATGTTGTATATTGAACAAGTATTGCATGGGAATTATAAATACTGTTGGATTTCCAAGAGAGAGATAGAGAGAAAATAGTCAAATGCTAAATTCGAATTAGATAAACAATTAATTATTAATTTAATTCAATGCGTCGAAATTGGCATAACATAATGAATACTTAATTAATTTAGTAGTTGTGAAATGGTTTGTGCTAGCATTTACTTCCAGTTTTTTTTTTTTTGTAAAATATATTCAGTCGATGGAGATCCTCACAAAAGATTACCAAAAGGGAGAAACTGAATGATGAATTATTATTTATTCACTGTAACTGAAAAGTTGCTTCTTGAAAGCACAAAAACACCGACCAAAAAAAAAAAAAAAGCACAAAAACGTGGGTTTCGAGCCAAGTTATGTGAACTTATTTTTTTGGTTAGTAAAGTATAAGTTGATGTTATCAGTTTTGATTTTTTGTCGTGGATTTTTGCAGTTTTCCCTCTTAATCTGGTGGGAAAAGATAGACAATTATTTATAATGATGTACGTTGTAGCTTTGCCCTCTGCTCCAGATTTTCCAGTTTTACTTAGAAAACGCTGGCAAAACATAAAACACACATTCATTCAAGGTAGCATCTTCTACGGCCTCGTTTCCTCATGTAATTACTAATGTAGTCCTAAATCTATCCAATTGTATCTACATAGTCTTAAATTTTCATGCGAAATTCCAATGAAATCATTTCAAGTAATTATTGACGCTGCGTTCCGTCAACTTTAACCGTCCTACGTGGCATGATGGCTGACTTGCATGCATCACCATGGCCACAATCATCACATTGGCTACCATTTCAGTTAATAGATACAAGTCGTGTTGCCATACAAGATTCATTTGGAGAGCAATGAAGACACAAGCTTAAAGGCAATGTGGTCATTCACGTAATTTCCAAGACTTCAACCAAAATTAGATCAATCGACACCATATCAATTAGACCTAAGATAAATAATCTTCTCAAGAGTTTGCAACCAAATTTTCGAATTAAGACTGTCTAATAAGTCTGGACACTCAACCTTAGATATCTGTAATTTTATCGAACCGGTTAGTAAAGTCAATCAAAAGGCAAGTCTTATCTTATGCTAAGTTTTACAAGACATTGTCATAGAATCAACATCATTCTCTATGAGCATGTAACATTGAAAACATTCGTCGAGAAGGGATTTGCTGCATGAAATCCAGTTGTAACCTTATTTCTATCGATAAAGATGTAGTTATCTTAATTTCGGCTTATAAAGGTTTCTGCTTATTTTAAAAATCATCAACCCCATTGTTATCCTTTACAAACTAATAACAAAACAAACCTTTGCAGGCCCAAATTCATGGTGACCTCCTCTTCTTAAGCATATATTTTTTTAATGCTCTATTTTTTTAATATAAAAAGAATGATTTGGAAGACATTTTGGTAAAATTAATCGCTTGTAGCAATTGAAATAGTTAACCAATGAAAAAAAAAAATTATTATCGATAACAATTTATGTCTAAATATTTGCTTATATGATGAAAAAATTTGCTTGTTCATATTTGTAAGTGATACAATCAATTATTTATAGGAGATAATTTTCTAAATCATCGATATGAATGATTTGGGAAATATTCTCTTAAAAATAATCGTTTATATCACTTGAAATAATTAGTTAATAATTTTTTTATTGATAATAATTTATATCTAAATATTTTTGTGGATGATGAAAATGTTTTTCATTGATTAATTTTTGCAAGCAATACAACTTATCATTTTAGGGAAATTTTTGCCAAATAATTAATTTTTGGAAAAATTATCAAAGAAGTTCACATCTTTACCAATCTAATCATAAACCTTTCAATTTTGTTCATTTTTATAATTTTATTTTTTCTAATTTATCTTCCCTTTTTATTTACTTTTTTTAATTCTTTTTTTGTGTTGGCAAGGGTCACTAGTGACCTTGCCAACCACAAAGGACTCGTCCTCGACTAGCAAAGGCTACCTCATTCACAACTAGAGATCTCACACTAGCCTCGCACAAAATTGGGTAGAGTTGCCAATGATCCTCATTGAAACAAAAAAGAACAAAAAAAAAAAGTAAAGAAAAAGAAAATTAAAAACTAAAAAATTGAAAAATATATAAAAATTATAAAAAAATTATCTACATCAACATAGGCCATGCCATATAGGACATGTATCCATGTCACTGTTTTCTTATGAAAATTGGCCGTATGAACTCAATTAACAAAGTGAGTAAAAGTTTAGAACTCAATTGACAAAATTAAAAAGTTTTTCATAGAATTGGCAAAATTGCAATACGTTTACAACTTTTTTGAAAATCTTCCTTTTAAAGCAAACGAAGCCTAACTTAAATCCTCAATTCTTCAATCAAGAGTTCTTCTTCATTCTGCCCAGTTTTCTTGACACCATTTAACGTCTCACTCATGCCAAATCCCTTTTTTCGTAAAACTCTGGCCGTATTCCCACATGCCTTTTCCAGTCATTCTTTCGTGATGTTTTGAATCCAAATTTGCCATGACATGTTACAACTGATTATTATCATATCATGTCTATTTCTCCTTATGTTATGAATTTCAAATTTTTCATGTCATGATGCATGTGCGGTTACCATGTCATTTCATTTTCTCCTTGTGGTTTAATTTCGAGTTTGTCATTTCATGCTACATATGAATATTGTCATATTATGTCATTTCTCTATCATATTTGAAATTCAAATTTTTCATGTCATGCTACATGTGAATATTGACATTTCATTCGTCCTCTTTAAATTTTTAATTTGTCATGGCATATTGCATGTGATTATTGTCATATTAGGTCTTTTCCTCATCATGTTTTAAATTATAAATTTATCGTGTCATGTCATATGCGAAGTTGTCGTACTATGTCATTTTTCCTGTCATGTTTGCAATCGATTTTACTATGCTGTGTTGCATTGGAATAGCATCATCTTCAATCTCATGTTTGAATCTTGGTTATGCATGTTGAATCCAACTTGCTCGTTATGACATTCCCATGTTGAGTTTAAAGTTTTGTTTTGCATGTCTTGCGAATTGACATTTCTTTTGCATTCACACTTACAAACACATGGATTTGTGTCTCGACGCGGTAAAATGGTGTTGTTAATCAATAACATCACCGAATAAGTGTTAGCAATATTTTAATTTCTATAATACAACATCATGAAAGGTTAGGAAATTATTTATGAATGATTTAGGATTCAACCAAAAATAGGAGTACAGTATTCAAAAGGGCGTATTGGGATGCTAATCCATATTACACACCATCAGTCCTCCTAACCTAAAATCTCTAAGTTGTTTGATTAGTTTCCTTTACACATGCACTTACGTAGTTTGGCTTCCCCGACGATATCGGGGGCTCTATGTGACATTCTGATTTTCAGGTTCTATTTTCAGTTGAATAAGTTGGGCTTTTCATCGACGCGCATATAGTTCTATTCTCTGAGTTGGCCACTCACGAGATAACTAGTCTATCAGGAGAAGCCGTTAAGGAATCTAATCGCAATAGACTTGAGAATTTGACCAGAAATCGACTACTCGACCGTACTAATCTACAAGGGTTATTATGGCACTGTCAAAATCGATCAGAGACCGGAGATAGGTCAATTCTATAGAGGTATATGATTAGTGTATGGGTGATTCCACCTAATTGCAAAATTTCTATCGAACGGCACTAGACCGATTTTTCTGTCGTTTCTGTACCATGTGTCCATATTTGAAACCTCAAGATTTTCACGACAACCGAGAGTCGCCAATGTGTCGAAGATGTATAATGTAGCTCGAAAATAATCGACCACGGGTCAATTGCACCAAAAATTCCTAAAAGCTACCTAGTAGATTAAGTCACGTTAAAATCGCGCCAGATTGAAATTAACCGCAAAATTGAACCTGATTTAAAATTCTGTCATGTCACGATTCATTTTAGGAATGTCGACTCACCTTCCGAAAATTTTTCTGCAAACTGAGATTTTGGCAAAAATTCAAAGTAGGGCCGTTTTGACCGGGAAAATCAGATGACCGTTTTTGGTTGCGTTTTTGGGATTCAAGTTGGATAAATTGATGAGGAAAAATGTGAATTTGAATGATGGCATCTTGGTTGAATTTATGGGCATTGAATTAGATTCAATTGGAGAGGAATTAAAGCAAGTTGGATGGAAATTATACAAAATTCGTAGGCCAAGGGAGATAACATTTTGGACCCTTTGGGAAGCTTGTTTGGGAAGCCAAGGAGCTGCAAATTGACCGAGGATGCCATCCAAGGTGGTAGGGCCAAGCACTCAAGCAATTTGGATATTTTGTGGCCCCCTCCAAGCTTTAGCAGCTTCTTCTTCCTTCAACAACCCACTCTATACATTGTTGAGTGTGCTTGGAAGCTTGAGAGAACTAGAAAAATGGGCTAGCCCCTCCCGCTTGCCGTCAACAATTCGCCCGAAGCCACCAGACCGCCGTTGCACGCCCGTCGCGCGCCTGAAGCCGCGCCGGCCTCCCGCTTGTGTCCACTCACTCGCGCCTGCTCATGCTTGCTGTCCCGCGAGCCCAGCTCACAGTTCGAGCCTTCTCCACCGTCGTCTAGCCACCGTACGTCACCGTCCGACTGCCCGAAGCTCCGCTGTCGATCGCCGCTGCAACCTGCCGCCCACCTTGCCGTTTCCAGCCGTCGGTCCAGCCTTTCTCAGCCAAGAGTAGAAGTCGAAGATCTCAGTCCAGCTAAGACTTCGTGAGGCTTTTCCGAACCCGTCCGGACCCTGCTTGGTGTCGCTCTGGTTTGTTTATTGCTCGCTTTCACGTCGCCGTCGCCGTGAACTATCGGAACGCTAAAGCGGTGAGTTTACTTGCTAAACTCTGCTTAGGGAATTAATAATGCTTAAGAGATGATTATTTTATGCTAATTAATGTTTAGGTGGTTAGTTAGAATGGATTAGTGGTTTAATTATATGTTTGTGCATGTTACGTGGTTAGAATGGATAAATTAGGGACTAAAGTAGTCGTACTATTTATCTAGATAGGTTTGGAAATTTTCTAGGCCCGTTTAGGTGGTTAAATTAGCATTTCCGGCCTAAGTTGCTATTATTGCATTTAAATTGAATTATTTAATTAATTAATATTTTTCGAAAATTATACCGAGATAGTCGATGATCGGAATTTCGTACTGATTTAAATGGTGTGGTTAATTTCTGTAATTGAGTGTTAAATTGTGCAAATTGAGTGGTGATTGAGATTTTGGGTTTTTAACTCAATATTTAGAAATTTTGGTAATTATTAAAAAATTATCGGGTGTCGGATTTTGACACCGCAAATGGTTTTAAATAATATATCAAATAGTGGGATTTGAAAAAATGATGTTAGTTTTTCCGGTTTGAATTGATCATGTACCCACACACGACTATTTTACCGTGTATTTCTAATAGGAAGAAAATAAGCGAGGTTCACCATTTTAATTGAGGCATTTGAGTGCAATGCACGGTGTCCTGAGCCGAGATTAAATGGTAATGTGTTGATTAAGAGAACTTGTCCCGAGCTGTTGAGCTGGATGTTCCCCTATATGGGATGCCCTACCAATGGATGCCGGTTGCAGTAGAGGTTACACCGATGCTCCTTTATGGAATGCCGTCAACGTAGTGACGTTACCGTGCTCGATGGGGCAAGACGATGCCTAGCTACACCAGAAGATCGCCGAACTTTGAGTAGGCCGTGCCTGTGTGTGGCCGTGATTAACAATTGGAATGCATGCTAAGTAAAATTGACGTGCCGGATTATGGGACAAAATTATGTGGCATGGAATAGGATGTGTCACAACGATTTGGCCCTATAATCGGGACCGATTGTATTTATTGAGATGAAAGTGATGGCATTCCAATTGTTTGAGCATGAATACTGTTTATGTCTGTGGTATGAGCTGTACTGACATGCAGAAAGGATTTGAGACGAGGTAAGTCTTTGTGATTGTGTGGCCATGTGGTTAGGATGCCCTAGGCGTATTTCCTTCCTAGTCAGAGTTTAGAGGGTGAACTTACTGAGACATTGTCTCCCCCCGTCGTGGGCTTAATATTTTCAGGTCCTTAAATGGCAGTTCCTCTGGAACGTTTAAGACAACCGCGGGCTATTATTGAGTGGGGGATAGATGTTCGGATCCCTGGTAGTCATTGGATCTATGAGTTGCTCATGACCACCGTTTGGGTCGATGAGGGCCTACCTGAGAGGGTACCTCATCAATTTAGGGCGTGGTTTCGCCACGAATTCAATGGATACCGGGTGGGTCCCCTCTAGGGTTTTGAGATCCCCTCAGTGGTTGTCGATGCTGCTTTTGGTGAGGATGCAGCTGACCCTCCTGATGGAGCTGTAGAGGACCCGGTGCCCCCGAAGCCGGTGAATTCCGAAGGATCGGTGAACGTGTCCAACTAATAGGTCGTATGACAGTTCCTTTTTGAAAGCTGATCTTTTGTAGACCTTTGTTTATAAACTTAGCTTGTGTATAAAGGTGTTTGGTTTGATGTGATTATCCTGCTTTCCTATCCCATGTTGTTTGTTGTCAATGGTGTTTAATTCGCTTTTGCATGTGCAATAAAATGAATGGGTCGGCAACTCGTCCTAGGACGTCGCAAATTTCATCGACCGACCACCGAGGGATGGGCAAGCGCTCAAGAATCGGGGCGTGACACTCTAGGTGTCCAATTTGACTTAGGTTTTTCCTAAATAGATTAGTGGCTACTCTCGTATGGGAAGATCCTAAAAAAATAGGATGCTATTTAGTTGGCAACACCCGATTTGCAAAATTTGAGGGGTTTCAAAGGAGATAGAACACGCATGGATATTTCTTATCTAGAATTCTATGCTAATCAAAGATGCGACAATAGTTTACTTGTCCAAACATCCCACAACAGAATGCAGTTCCTGAAAGAACAAATTGGCATTTGACAGAGATTAAACGGCAAAAGTATACCTCAAGTGCCATAAATTGGCACAAAGGGACACTTAAGTGCCATAACTTATGAAAGGTATACTTAAGTGCCACATTCGAAGAAAAATGGATCACTTAAGTGCCACTCCAATCAAAGTCCGGCCACTAACGTGGCATTTTTCTGGCGAAGCGAGTGCAAAACGCCGCCGTTTTGCACGCTGACGTGGCCAAATAATGCAAAAACAGTGTCGTTTTGGGCTGACGTGATAAAAACAATAAAATATAAAAATTAATTAAATTAAATTTAGTTAAAATATTAAAAAATAATAATTTTAAAATTAAAAAACAAAAAGGGCGGCGCGGGGGGCTCGGCCCTCGGCCGCCGCCACCGCCTCCCGCCATCGCCGGGAAGGGCCGGCGACGGAGGGGGAGGGTCGGCCGGGGTCGTCGGGCCTTGGCCGGGGTCGGCGACCCCGGACGACCGACGGCGAGGGTCGTGACCTCGCCCGATCTATGGCGGGTGGCGAGGGCTCGCGAGCTCGTCGTCGCCGGTTGGCCGGGGATTGCTGGCCCCCGGCCAAGGCTCGGCAACCCCGGCTGACCCTCCCCCTCGTCACCAGCCCTTCCCGGCGACGACGGAGGAGGCGGCGGTGGCTGAGGGCCCCCACCACCACCCCCTTTTCTTTTTTCTTTTCTTTTTTAATTTTTTTAAAAAATTTTAAATTATTATTTTTTAATATTTTAACTAAATATAATTTAATTAATTTTTATATTATTTTTTATCATGTCAACCCAAAACGACATCGTTTTTGTATTATTTGGCCACGTCGGCGTGCAAAATGACGTCATTTTGGGCTTGCTTCGCCGGAAAAATGCCATGTATGCAATTTGGTCAGATTGGCACTCAAGTGATCCATTTTGCTCCGATTTTGACACTTAAGTATACATTTCGTAAGTTATGGCACTTAAGTGTCCCTTTCTGCCAAATTATGGCACTCCAAGGGTCCGCGTCTCGAAGTTAAACGATCCAAGATTGTTATCATTGCCTCTAATCGACAAGCCGGATGAAGCAAGATGAGACTAGACCTTAAGACATGTCGGTCTAGAAAGAAAGCGTTGATGATGATTAATCAGAGACATAAAACCAAATCAACACCCCGATGCCTTGTTGAAGAGTACTAACCAAAAGAGTTTAAATTATCAAGTGAAGCGATATCACATTGACGTATTGATTGATCAAAAAAACCCTGCCTAGTTGGTGTGACATTCTTCATCGCAAGCTTTTATGGAAATGGACCTCGTCTTTGACAATGTGTTTAATCCTTAAGTCTATTTATTTTTCAAAATCATTGGCGCTTCAATCTAACATGACACCAAAAATAACAGCAGATGCATGCGTTACGCCACTATGATCCATGTATACATATAATAGAATAGACCACTGTACTTCATATCCTCAACTGTTACATGTCGCAAACAATATATCAATTGCATCGTTGCTCACTTGCTCTTGAAGGTATTGACAACTCCAGGCAAATGAGTTCTCTCAAAATAGTCTTCCGAGTCGATACATATCGGATCAAAGTAAAAGACACTTCCCAAGTTCACTCCATTGTTGGAAGTTGTGGCTCTAAAAGCTTCCGTATTTGCATCCTCAAACTTGGTAAAATAAAAAACTGGAATAAAATACTGTAAGCGCAGCGTGGTAATATTATACCATTTTGATACTCCTCTCTCGTGCTCTCGTGTCCTTTTTCTTTTCTAACGTGTGTGTGTATATATATAGGAGTAAGTCTAAGCTTTCTTTTAAGGAGAAGACCCCCCTCACCTTTCCTAGTTTGTATCAATAAGATATCTTGCATATAATTCCAATGATGATATTTTTTATCTCTTCCTAATTCAATCAGATAAAGCAATCTTCCCAATTTTATAATTCCCCATGTGCCGTGCGTATGCAATCTTATTAATTTCCAATGGGTCCAAATAAATTTTGTTGTCCTGACCATAGTTCTGATAATTCAATTAAACTCATAACCCCCCTTGCTTTAGTCCATCAACCGCAATTCAATATTATATAGGCTTAACTAAAATGCTTAACTGAAATGCTCATAATATTTGTATGTAATTCTATGTAATGAATGCTTAAATGGGTCATCAGAATTTGTATGCCTGAGAGTTTCCTTTGCATGGGCAATTAGGTAGCTTGACTTTCTCGACACTATCGGAGGCTTTAGGAGGCCAATTGACCTAGGTTTTTTCTACATAGATTAGTGGCGATTCTAGTGTAGTTTTAAGGTTTTTATCATATCAATATCGTAGATTTCATGACCCTAGTATTTGCAAAGATCATAAGAATCGAGATTTGCAAAATTCAGGTGCTACAAACGAGAAAGGGCACACCCCATACAAGTTGTCTAAAATTCTTCTCCAATCCAAGATACATCAACAGTTCACTTCTCCAAACACTTCATAGCAGAATGGAGTTGCCGCTAGAACAAATCGTCGTTTGGAAGAGATTCAAATAATCTAAGATAGTTAATATTCTGTCTCATTTGCAAGCTAAATGGAGGAACATGATACTAGACTATAAGGCATGCCAAATTAGAAAAACGGTGTTGATAAATGATTCATCGGAGACATGAGACCAAATCAACACCCTAATCCCTCGTGACACATGCACATACTTGATCAATCGAAAACCCCATGTCTAGGTGGTGCGACGCTCTTCGTCGAAAGCTTTTCTGGATATGGACATCATCTTTAACTATACGTTTAAACTTTGAAGTTTATTTCTTCTTCAACAGGATTGGCACTTCAATCCATGACAACAGAAATAACAACAGATGCGTGTGTTACACCCCCGTGAGTTATTTTCATACATAATAGAAGAGAACACACGCATTTCATAATGTTAAATATTACATGTCCCAAACAACATATTAATTGCATCATTGCTCACTTGCGATTGAAGGCATCGACCAGTCCAGGGAAATGAATTCTCTTGAAATAGTCCTCCCAATCGATACATCTCGGATCAAAGTAGAGTACCCTTTCCAAGTTTACTCCATTGTCAGATATCGTGGCTCTCAAAGCTTCCGTATTTGTGTCATCAAAGCTGGGTCAAAAAAAAAAAAAAAACTAGAATAAGATATTATAAAATTTTGTAAATAACAACAATTGTTTTAAAAATTTAAGCTAACAGATGAAGTGTGGTAATATTTAAACCATTTTAATACTCCTCACACGTTTATATTGGACTTTAACATTAAGATTGTGGTGTAAAAATATATAAATGGGAAAGTATATATGAACCTTGAAAGACTTAAGACATTTACCTTGATGTCGGAAATTTTATAAGATCATAACTATTTATTCTAAATGGTTAAGCCAAAAGGTGACTACATGTTTTAACGGCAACAAGGTGATTGATTAGTGTACTCTGCATGCAAGCTGGTCAATGCATTGAAGCTTACATGCCCATGAAGAAGGTATAAGGTTCATAGAGTTCTGCCAATCGCACAGCAGCGTTGACCTTTTTGTGCAGATCAGCATGCAGGCCTGGGAGACGCCCGCCAAACATGGAGCTAGCTACTTTCAGCACCTTCATCCAAGACAATACAAAATAAGAAATCGAAATAACATTGAGTAGCTACTTTTAGATGCTTGTCCCTTTTTAAAATATATATTTTGGAGTACGCATGTCGATTGATTTGTATGTTGTAACTCTTACTACTTAGGGCCCCACTGTTTTCAATTTATCAACAAAGAATCTATGCATTAACGTTTTCACGATAATTAAAAAAAAATTATTCAAACTTTATATTTGTTATAATACATAATGTCTGTTTTGAAAAGTTTCAACTATTTCCCATTTAATGAAAGTAAAATAATAAGAGCTGTAAATCTTGAGAACATATTAAAAGATATTCTCGCTTGAAACAAACCAGCTGATTATTTTGGGGATATGTTTGTTCATTAATTTGTCACTTATATCATAAAAGAACGAAATATGTAGACTTAACTATGTAAAATTATTATAAGATAAAGACTTTCAGATATTTGGGTAATATTCAATTTTCTACGTGTTTTAAAATTATTGCATTAACTTTCCGTGACAAAATTGATCTTCACTTTTTAAGCCATTTGGGACTGACCTTCGTTAAGAGAATGTAACGTCTCAAGTGCTTGCGGAAGCTGGCCATGCTTTCCATATTTCTAAGCTTATGAACTTGGACCGGCTCCCCATTCTCGTCGATCCAAGGGCTATCCTTGAAGTAACTCCATGCGATGTCTGTAATATCTGAATCGGTCAAAGGATGCCTCCTGGAGGAACCCACTTGGTAAATCTTGTTTGAATTAGGCTTATTAGCATGCACCGCTATGGCCACGATCGTAGCATTTACCATCATATTTACTGGTATCTGCACAAGATGAAATTCCATATTGATGTCGAAATTCGTCGAACATATTTATATATGAACAATTCTATCTATTTACATGCAATTTGCACAATATAGTGGTGGTTGGTATCAATAACTATCATTATTTTCCGATTAATTTTCACATACCAATTCATACAAGGGGGAGTACATAATCAATTATTTACTGCTAATGCAACATTTGGGATGCATATATTCCTGGCATTTTGATGGCGGTTAATGCTCGGCTATTACCGTGTCGATTATTGTACCAGGATTGCCCAGGAAGAATTTCAGTCTTCCTCTACCATAATTGATGGCAATGCTGTCGATTGTTCTGCATCATCATATGTGCCGAAGAAATAAAAAGTAAATGAGAAAAAGCCTCGCTTGTTAAGCAACAAAATACTTGATTAACAAGATACGTACCGCGGTTACTTGTTAACAACTAAGGTCTTACTTTATAATTGATCAAATAAAAACCCAAGTTTAAGCAGCAAAAGATGTGCCCGTTCGTGCGTTCTTACCAACTTCCTCTACTCTCTTGATGAAGATTACTCTAAATGAGACGTTGATCTTTGAAATTCTCCTTTTAACCTCAAAATGGAGTTGATTTCCTAAAAAAGATAGTGCATCCATTTGTTGATGCGCTTGTTCAAGACTAAATGATTTATTGGGAAAAAGACATCACAAGTGTCATAACTTTAATATGACGCTCATTTTGGTATCATAAGTTTTCAATCGATCACCTGAATGACATAACTTTTGAAAAACATTCACTTGAGTGGCATTGGCAATTTTCCTAACTGGAAAATCCAATGTTGCATAAAAACTTATAGCACTTGAAGCAAATATCTTCTAAAAGTTATGATACTCAAGTAATCATGAAAGAATTATGTTATTCAAGTGATCGATTAAAAGTTATAACACAAAGTGAGCATGTAAGAAAGTTATGCTATTTGTGATGTTCTTGTCCCACGATTTCTCAATGACCGTGTATTGCTAACTAGCAATTGGAATAACAAAATAGAGGCACGGTTTCTTAGTTTTCTTGTCAAGTAATAGCTTGCATTTTGCAAAGAGACAATAAGTAATATCATGAATAGTCTCTTAACTTTTATTCGATGCATTATCCATGAACTTTCTTTTTAATTCACCTTAGTTACTAAGTTGCATCCAACATCTAACAATTCAGGGATGACAATGATATCACTTTCAAGACACGATGTCACGAGTAATACTAGAGATCTAAAGTGAGTGATATTGAGAAAATTATACCAACTATGAGTGTATTATTATACTTGGAAGTTATTGCTACAATACGAGTTTGATTTGCAGTATTCTTAAATATTAAACTACGCTTTCATTCCACAGCTCGATTGTCGGATCTCGTTATGAGAGAGAGATCATTCCACAACTCAATTGTCGGATCTCGTTAAGAGAGAGAGAGAGAGAGAGAGAGAGAGATTTTAAAGGATAACCTGAAAGAAGAATCCTCAATCCAACCGGCAAAAGGTTCTCCATAAATGCTTGTTATGATTGTGGGTCTTATAAAAGCAAGTGGTATATTTTGGTTGCAATGATGCCACAATATCATTTCCCCCACCGCCTTCGTCAAAGCGTACGTGTTTGGCCAACCATGGAGCCTTGCCCTGCGAATTAATTATATCGAAATCATGGATACTGGTCTATATACTATTATCTAAGTATATGATTGGATTGATTGATCAATCATATTTTTTAACTACTTAATTCATGTTTTGATTGTTGCTGCTATCATCACATCCTTGGTTTAAAGTACCTCACCAAGAGTTTACTTGTTAAAATTCACTTAAAGTACAATCAAAAACATTTTTCAACAGCCCAAACTTTCATGAAAAGGGTATCGATATGATACAATCAACTTTCGAGATGAACATTTGGTAAGCCAAGTTTGAGGTGACAGACATTTCTTCTTCTTCTTCTTCTTATCTATCCTACTCTAACTATGTTTCTCTCAAATTTGTATTCTGCCTCTTTGTAGAGCATGGTTATCAAACCAAGTGGTAGTCTAACTTGTAGCTCAAAGTTTAACACCCACTATTAAAGATGTTATTTCCAATTAACTTCATCATCAATTCCATTGATTGCAATCAATTAATAACAGGCAAACCTTTGCAGGCCCAAATTCTTTAAAGCAATGGTGATTTCTCTTTCTGAAGCATTCTTTTCTCGAAGTTCAATCATTAATTCTTCAACCAGAAGCTTCTCTTCATTCATGTCTAATACTCCTGACCCGTTGAGTGTCTCACCCATGTTAAATGTCTTTTCTTGTATAATTCCGGTCATATTGCAACATACATATGCTGAAAATAAACGATTCTTTAAGATACACTGTCAGTGTAAAGTACTTTTGGAAAAAAAAAAAAAAAAGAAATCTGTTACCTGCTAATGGAATAAACTTAGTTGCTAAAATATGAAAAGGGAATACGTGTAAGCATTTGAGCTTATCATGTATAAGGGTTTCTTTTGCACCGTCAGTGTATAAAAACAAAACCGGAAGAAAGATAACGAATCATGGTGTTTCGGTTCTACATATCCCGCTTTCCTGGATAAACATGGACTATAATTGACGACAACCAGAAATAGTGATTAAATGTTTCCTCCCATTGGCGATTGTATGTAATATTTATCCATCGAGCTTCATTATTGAAATTTTTCTTTAATTTGATGTATACTAAAGCAAAATGATAATGATGCTGCTGCTGCTGATGATGATAATTTGATTTGGCGTTCTCAATGACGTGCGGTAGAGAGCTGAGTTGCAGTATCAAGAAGGACCCCAATCGACAATCACAAACCAGTTGATATGTGGAGTAGCATCTTTATGTTGGCACATCTTACAGCAAATTCAGCAACATGCTTCGCTCCAAATGCATTGACAGCTAGTGCAATGTCATATCTGCGGGAAAAAAATGGCAGTAAACACAACATAGCATGAAGAAAAAGAAACGAACCATTTGAATTATTATAAGTTGAGCGGCAAAGGCAAAATTATCGCTGTGTACCTTTCGTCAAATTTTGTAGTTGCGGCGGAGTTAACGATTATGTCTATTTCTCTCCACATCTCCGACCTCAAATCAAAATTACGTACTCCCAAGTTCTCGCAAGAAACGTCACCAGGAATTGGAGACAATTTCTCCACAATTGAATTGAAATTCTCTGCCCATTTTTCCCTCAAAACATCGAATAACTTCTTCTGTAGGAGCTGTTCGCGATGTGCTCAATATATAAGACCTCATCTAGAACATATGTATAATATGCAAAATACTCTTCATAAAATTCAAAAGGTAGTAAGAGCATGAAGTTGTGTCTCAGGATATAATACGCATCCCTGGGTAAAAGAAGTGTCCGGTGAGATTTAACGAATAACATCTCGGGGTTTATTTTTATTCAAGCCAAAAAGAATGAGAATTTTTTTTATTCTTCGCCCTGTTATAGCGAGAAAAAAAAACACAGAATGTGTACCCGATATATTCCGTTATTTAACTCCATAAATATACTTGAAAGTTTACCATAGAAAACCATTCTATATGCATTAAAACATAAGGAAACCCACATGAGGTTCCAAAAGTAACTTCTCATCGTATATGTTAAAGAATGGTAAGCACCATTCTATCACGGGAAAAGTATCAAAAAAGTCTAAAACCTATTATATTAGTGTTAATTCAGTCATAAATCTTTCAAATGAACCAATTTAATCTTAAATCCTTTCACATTTGATATCAATTCAGTCAATCCGACCAATTTAAATAAAAAATTGTTGAGGTGGATGCCGATCTTACATGACACAACCTCATTGGCTGTAGGCGAGGTCGTTGGCTCTCGCCTAGATCCAAACGAGGGTCACCTGTTGGCCAATGAGTGCCTCTATGCCCTCGTCGGCCACAAGTGAGGGAGCAGAGGCGCTCGATCATAGCGGGTGAGGCCATTTGACAAGGACATGGGGCCCTTGCCTAGATCCAAGCGAGAGTCGTGATTCCCTCACTTGGTCTAGGCAAGGCATCATGGCCTTCACCCATGGCAAGCGAGGGTCGTGGCTCCCTCGCCTAGGGTCGATTAGGGTGCATAGGCCCTCAGTGGCCAAGAGGGTAAAGAAAAAGAAAAAAAAAAGAAAAAAAAATTAAAAAATTCTACAAAAATTTCCACGTTAACGTCAATCGTGCCACATAGAACTGCTAGAGTTTATGTTAGTAATTTCTAACATAAATTGGCTAGATAAACTGAATTGATACTAATGCGGAAATGTCTAGAACTAAATTAGTGCAATTGAAAGATTTATGACTAAATTAGTACCGGTGTAATATATATTTATGATTTTTTTTATACTTTTCTCATTCTATCACTATCTAGGGAGATAATAGTAACGGCTCAATCAAATGCTATGACGAATCTAAAACAAGATCCGACTTTATCATGCCAATCCCAAATTAGGGTTTATCTGGAAACCTATTACCTCTTCATGTAACCGACGTATAGCTGATTGTTTTTCCGTAGCTCTAATAAGGAGGAACATTTTCTTCACATTTGGTTGAATTCGGAGTATCTTCTCCACAAAAACTATGTCAAAACAATAAATACAAACAAGAACATGTCAATTGGGAACAAGACGATTTTTAATATTTATGTGCATCTCAAATAAATTATTATTTAGAAAATAGATCGTAATAACAAGAGAAATACACATTATAACAAAATATGCTCATAACCCCCGCAGACGTGTGTGTGTGCATGCGTTACGCATGCATCCCATTTCTTTTTTCTGTCTCCAAAGGAAGCCTTCGCCCAGGAGTATACATGGACTGATTTATATACATAAATATACTGTGTAGAGAGAGAAAGAGAGAGAGAGAGAAAGAGAGAGAGTACCCTTGGCTAGGAAACCCGTGGCGCCAGTAACTAGTATGGTCTTGTTTTCTAGAAATCGGACTATATCTAACTCCATCGCAAATGAATTTTCGATCCAACGAGCTTGGAAATAGAGAGAGAATTTGGATGTGGAACTTTCTGAGGCAAATAGTCCATCTTCCGGTGGATTATTTATACCCACGATCATTGTAGCAATCAATGCAATTTTTCGACTGCAAAAGTCAATGTGATGTGATGTTTGATGTAACTCTTATGAGATCAATTCATAGTCATCACCTCATCCTTTAAGTAGCACCGCCGTTAACATGCGACACGCAACACGACACGACACGATACGCCACGCTAACACGTCATTTCTCAAAATACAGATAATTCTGACACGTTGAAACACGTTATATATTAAATATATATTTTTATATATACATAATAAATTATCATTTATATGATTATTTCAATCAAATTAATTTGAATCAAATTCATAAATAAATATTTAAAAAGCCTAGAATGAATATACACAAAAACATTAATCCTCAATTTATTAATATCATTCATTATTTCAATTTGACAAATTCAACTTTATTTCAATAATTCATAAAACTTGGAAAAAAAAAAAAAAAACAAGCGATCCATATTATGGACTCATATGGACTCATATGTTAGACATATCGGAAGAGGAGGGAAAAAAAAAAAAAAAACTTAAGGGGTGAATTGCATATCACTGGCGGTGGAAATCAAGAGAGAAGAGAAGATTATGTTTTTCTTCTTTCTCCGTTTATTATTTTTATTATTGTGTTTTATATATATAGATCTCTTATTTATTGAATTTTTAAAATTGACATAGATATCAGAATCATATGTCGGAAACTTGTATGTCAGAATTCCGACTCGAGTGTCAGAGAATGTCGAGAAAGTTGACCAGGTGTCCGATTTTCCGACACTTGTTAACCGAGTATCGAAAAGTGTCCGAGAGTATCAGACACGAGTCAAAGTGTTCGACACGACACGAAGGCTTTTGGAGAGTGTCCGTGCTTCATAGCTAATCCTCAAGAGATTTATTAGTGAAAACCCAAAAGGACTCATTAACAAATTTAAATTTCTACTTTGATGTGGATTCTCTCTCCATAACACACATGCACCTCAGTATATTTCCCCCCACTTGCGAGCCTCCTTTCTTAGATTTGTGACCCCTTTAATCGAAGCATCCTTTTGCTCAATTTATCTCAACACGAGTCTCCACCTTCGTCCTTTGCACCGCAATAGACATTATTGCTGACAACAATAATTGTAGACAAAGGAGGCTATTCTTGACATAATGTAAGATCATGACATGAATAGGACATGAATTTCTCAAGAAATCTTAATACAACGGAACTCAGCACAACTTAACTCAAAACTGACACAAATTAACATATTTTCATTATTTTTCAATGAAAAGCATTTTATAAACATACTGAAACATTTTGTAATATCACAAACATACCCAAGCAGAGGACTCAAAAATATAAAGAACTGACAACCCTACCTGTAGTCTCATATGGACTACCTTGTGATGCATGGCAACTACATCCAGGAATTGTTATTTACACCTCCACGTCTACCTTACCCATGATCTTTCAACCTGACCGTATAACGATGGCAATCCTAATCGACTACTTATGAAGATGTTCAAACTCCTTCAAGATATACACTAAACATCGATACACATTTTGTGTTGAGTAATCAATATTTTAACTATGATATTACTCGTTGAAAGCATGCAGCAGAACTTCGGTAAGTTATCTTGGAGAGGACCTCCAAAAGGTCGAAACCTAACACAATGACAGCTTCTCTATCACGCAATAGTTCTTTTTGCTTTATGGATAAACTTGACTGAGCATAAAGTCTAGGCATCGGAGCATCTGTGAGACTATAACTTACAACCATACGGACGGAGGTGGAGAAAAAACAGAACCCATCGCGCCAAAAGGGTTGTGACTATCTTTCCTAAAAAAAATTAGTAACAGAATAGACTATGGGTGCGTTTGGAAAGGCTTTTGGGGAAAGTCTTTAGGAAAATGCAAAGACCTTTGAGTTAAAGGTATTTTTCAAAATGCAAACTGTGTTTGGTAAATTGTAGTTTGAAAGCTCTTTGTGAAGTATCTTTGAGTAAAATGCTGTTTGGGAGAATTACATTTACAAAAGGCTTTTGTAATAAAAAATAAAAAAATTGACCGGCAAATACCCGCCGATGATCGAAATTTGTCGTCGGTAGTTGACATCCGACTTAGGTAGCCGCGTAGACGACTAGGGAGGGTTGCCCGGGGTCAAGCAACTCCTGAAGACCACCGACAAAGGTCGCCCGAGGTCCCACGACACCGTTGCGACCTCCGCCGACCCCCGAAGACCATTAGCAAAGGCTGCCCGAGGTCACACGACGCCGCCGCGACCTACGGCGACCCCTGATCTGGGGCGGCGAGGTCACGCGACATCACCTCGACCTCCGGCGACCCCGCCGTGACCTAGATCTCAGGCATCGAGGTCGCGGGAGGACCTCGCCAACGACCGCTCGCGGGCGGTGGTGCCAAGGCGCGGTGGCGTCGGGCTCCGACGAAGGGGGAAAACCGGCGTCACAGCGGAGCGCAGGGGTCGGTGACCGAGCGGAGGACGGTGGGCAGAGGCGCGACGGAGGCGAGCTGCTAAGGCAGAGGTCCTGCAAACGGCGAGTGGAAGCACGGCCGGCGCGGCGGAGTCGGAGTCGGGGTTGCGGCTGCCGGGCGGCGGCGGCGGCGTCGGGCGGAGGCGAGCTCAGATTTGCGGTGTCGGGGCCCTCAAGTAGCGAGATCGGGACAGCGGTAGTCGAGCAGCGGGCCTCGGCGCCTGGGTCGCGAGCCGCAGCGGCGACGGCGTCGGCGGAGGCGAGCAGCAGCCACGCGGTCGTCGAGCGAGATTGGTGCGGCGAAGCCGCGATCTCGCTGCGGGGCTTCGGTTCGAAAGGGCAGCAGTCCGCTCGGGTTCGGATCTGGTGGAGGCGCAGCGACGGTGGCTGGCGGGGCCGGCGGAACGGCGGTGAGCAGAGAGGGCTCGCGGGTCGCCGGCGTGGGTGGTGCTTGCGCGGTCGAGGGCTGCCGGCACAGTGGCCGGTGCGAGCACGGCGCTGGCGCGAGCAAGGTTGTATTCGCGAAGAAGATGAACAGTACCCACTCGCGGAAGAAGAAGACGACGATGAGAGGGCAAAACAGGAAAAACGAAAAATTAACAGGGATAATTTGGGAAGATTTTTTTTTCTCCCCCTCATCTCAGCATTTTCGGCATGCTGAAAGCCCAAGGCAGCCCCCAACCTGCCTTGGGCTTTCAGCCTTCACAAGGCAGGCTTTCAGCCAAATACATTTACAAAACATTTTGCCAAACACCCATTTTTTAGCCCAAAGGGCTTTGGAGGTCTAAAGGGGTTTGGAAATGCTAATTCCAAACGCACCCTATAGCCTTGCAGACGAAATGGTCTCAAGCAATTCAAATCCAGAAGGAGTATGGTTAAACACAATGCAGTCTTCTCCTTTTGTTTTACGCAGAACGACAATAAACGAACAGTTATAAGATTTCTTGCCCGGGTACACTCGAGTCAAATCAATCAACATGTCCATCGGCGTGGTGTCCTTTCGACCATAGCTGCTATTTGCCATTAGTGCTTCCGTGGGGGCTTCTACGGTTTCTTGATGTGACGTGCCCCGTTGTGATTGCTTGTGTTTTATGGCAAGTTCATAAACATTTAAAACTTAAAAAATTTGTCAACAATGACAAACATGGATCTATCATTTTGCTATCCAAAGATTAACTAATTTCTAATCAAGACAAAATTTAGGATAGGATGTCTATCCTATATGTGGCTCCTACTCAAAACAAAACAAAGTTAGATATAAGAGGGAACTAGTCTAGATAAATTAATCTCATGGAAAGATGAGATAAAGGTAAATTGAATTTATAATATTTATTGTAAAATGTTATTTTTTCAAATAAAAACTTCATAAATTAATAAAATTGAAATAATATCTAGATTCTAATATAGAAAAGAACATTCAAAAGAACACAAAAGCAACAATTTTCTATTTTATTTCCATATTCAAATTTCTTTTTATCCTATAGAATACATGATCAGCTGAAGCACCATGTATAGGTGGCATGGAAATAATTGATTGGAGATCATTTTTGATATGTTTAAAGACTATTTCTACCATGTTAGAGATCCTACTATGTGAAAAGTTGAAACTATTAAGGCTTTGTTTATTTTGTGAAAAACAAATATTTAGAAAACATTTTGCTAAAATTAATTGTTTATATTGCTCAAGATAATTAGCCAATAAAAAAATATTTTATTATCTCTAGTAATTTATGTTTAAATGTTTTAGTAAACGATAAAAAAAATTGTTTGTTCAAAGCAATACAAGTAATTATTTTAGGAAAATATTTTTAAAATTATTTATTATCAGCAAAGCAAACACAACCCAAATGTAGGGATGGTACATGTCTACGTGGTGCGAGACTCTCCACGGAGAAGATTTGATTGAACATCATTTTTTACAATATATTAATAGTCTATTTGACTTCCGATACCATTGGCAATTCAATTAAACGTGGTGCAGAAAATAATGACAAATGTGTGTTACACCACTTGATCCATGTCCAAAAAGTAGAATAGTATCCACGCGGTTCACGATGCTGATTAGTGCACATCCAGACTATTAAACTATATTAACTGCATCATTGCTTACCTGAGCTTGAAGGCATTGCCAACTCCAGGAAATTGAGTTTTCTTGCGATGGTCCACCAAATAGATCCATCTCGAATCAAAGTAGATGGCGCTTTCCAAGTCTACTCCCCTCTTAGCGGCAGTGGCTCTCATAGCTTCCGAATGAATTGTCAAAACTGGGTCAATCGTGACAGCAGGGAAACAAAGAATAAGAGATTTTTATGAATAATGCGTTAATATTCTCTCAGATACTTGACTCAGTTCTACTTGCATGGTCAAGTTGTTTTTTAAGTTGCATAATAAGGCAATAAGGTTTATCTCTCTAAATTTAGACGATTTAATCTCACCACTATGAGCACAACTTTTAAGGGCAATAAAAGTGAATGGTTAATATACTGCATGCAGATTAGTCACTGCACCGAAGCTTACACTCCTTGGAGAATACATCACAGGTCCATACAGATCTGCTTAAGTGTTGACCTTTTTCTCCAGGTCAGCATGCAAGCCTTGGAAATACTCGCGAAACTTTTAGCTAACCCACTTTTAGCATCTTCATCCAAAATAATGCCAAGAAAGTGAAGAAAACTCTTTTTCGCATAACAAAGTCTATATGATTTCTTTATGCCTATGCATTTCTCAGTATAAAAAAGTGTAGGTACTATTTCTCGGTTTTCTTGTCATGTTACAAGCAAGCTATATGAAGCTTGCATGGTGCAAAGCTACATTGTCCCTCTAAGTGACATGAATAATTGTCCCTTTGAGTGACATGAGCGAGCTGTGAGGTAATGAGGGTATTAGCTGTGAAAGGTTTTACAACATACTCGCTCTACTCGGAAACCGGACTAGACCGTCTTTGAAATCAGTCGATTCTTAGTTTCGTAAAATCGGTCTGGTTCTCAGTCGGCTCCTAATTCCAAGTGAAAACGCAAACTGATTTCATAAAACCCAAAACCCCTAATTTTTATCTTGGCATCTTTTTCTTGGGAAAATCATCAAAAAAATCCTAAACTTATTGCAATTTTTTCCAATTTAGTCCTAAATATTTTTTTGTCAATTTAGTCTTAAACATTTTTGTAATTGTGTCAATTCGGTCTATCGACCAAATTTGGCGGGCGGCACTAACGTGAATGTTGGCCGGCCACAGCGGACAATTTTAAAATAATATTTTGTTTTTTATTTCTTAAATTTTTGAATTCTTCATTTTTTTTCTTTTTCCTCTCTCCTTCTTCCCCTTCTCCAATGACCGGCCAAACAGAGGGCTAGTCGATGGACAATGGCAAGCTCGTCGGCCGTCTTTAGGTGAGGATGAGCTTGCCTCGCTAATGGACGGCGAGGCCGACCTTGCCCATGTTTGGCAAGGCAAGCCCTCACTAGTGGCTAGGTGAGGCTTGTCTCATTGGATATGGCGAGATCAGCCTTGTTATCCATTGGCGGCGAGCCCTTGCCAGATTTGGTGGGGCCTCGCATTGTCAATGGCTAGATGAGCTCACCTTCGCCCAACAACAGTGAGGCAAGCTTGCCACTAGCTGGCAACTGACCCTCCCTTTAGCCGATTGCTAGAGAAGGGGAAGAGGAGGGAGACAAAAAGAAAAAGAGAGAATATTATCAATAAAATAAAATAAAAAATAGAATATTATCAAAAAATTGTCCATTGGCACCGTCCAGCACATCCACATTAGCATTGGTAGCCAAATTTGGTCGATGGACCAAATTGGTATAATTGCAAAAAAGTTTATGATTGAATTAGCAATAAAAAAGGTTTAGGATTGAATTGGAAAATGGTAAAAAGCCACCAAAAGCCCTAAACTATGGCTATTATGACACATTTACCCCAAATTTTTACTCATGTGACACATTCACCCCAAACTTGTGTAGTATGACACATTTCCCTAAACTTTTGTTTTATGACATTAAAAACCCTAAACTTTTATTTTGTGACCCCAAAAACCCCATACTTTTTTTCTATGACACCAAAATTTTGGAATAAATGTGTTACATGAATATAAATTTGGGTTTTGGTGTTACGAAATAGAAGTTAGGATTTTGGTATTACAAAAATATAAGTTCAGGTTTTTTGGTGTTACAGAAAAAAAAATTAGGATAAATGTGTTATACGGGTACAAGTTTGAGGTTTTTGACATCACAAAAAAAAAGTTTATGGTAAATATGTCATTGTTAGTAAAATTTGAGGTTTTTTGTGACTTTTTCCCATTGGAAAAATTACAGTAGGTTCAAGATTTTGTTGATGATTTTCCCTCTCTCTCTCTCTCTCTCTCTCTCTCTCTCTCTCTCTCTCTCACAACTCACCTTTCTCCTCGCTCACTCGCGGCTTGCCCTTTGCTCGTTTGAGCCTTGCAACCCTCATTGGAAAAGAGTTCAACAAATTACATAATATAAGTTAAGAGAATTAAATAATTGTGAGAGTTTTCCATAACGATTATGTAATTTGCTACTTTAAATTTATTCGTATTTTGTAATTATGGAAAATTATCACAATCTCATGTTAGGTGACCTACTTATTTATATTAATTTGTTTATATTCTTTGCTTTATAACATGTATTGTTTATTTTATTTTAGTTATGAATTAAGTGGATAATAAATTATAATGGGCTGTCTAATATAACAATCTGTACTTTAATAGATTACTTGTAATTAATATATAGCAACATGTGGTTTTATCATAAACAGGCTGGGGGATGAATTGAACGGGACTGAGGCTGACCCCGCCCGTGTCCACCATTTGTTCCGCGAGGCAATTTTCATGAGGAAAATTTGTCCCATTGGAAAAGGGGCGCGGGTTGTCGTGTCTCTATGCGTGCGAGTCAGAAAAAGCATTTTATTCCTAACTTTTTATAGGCTTTGTCCATAATTACAAAGGCCTCTTCCTATTAGGGTAAATGACCCCATGAATGCATTTTCAACACGATGGAACTCCAAAATTCAATGTCAATTAGTTGGTTCATACTTTTTCATCATTCATCCTGTGAGGTAGTTGGCATTTCAGTTAATTGTATTAAATTATTAATTAACATTATTATAAGGACCCACGCGTTAAGGTGGATGGGATGAGAGACTGACGGGATTTTGATTGGCACGCAATCGATGCCCAATTACATTGCATTAATTAAACACCGCAAAATCTCGCTATGATTTTCCTTGAAGAAAATGTGGCTGATTACAGTTGCCAAATAATCGATCCATGCTTCAGCCAAGCAATTAATTAAATAATCATCCATTTATCATAAAATCGATCTATGGATTGTGATGATTGAACTACCGCCTCAACGATTTCTAATAAAATTGACCAAGATGATTACATTGGACTAAGTGGGCAATATTTTCAAAATTTGTTGCTTGGACTTGTATGGCATCTCCATCATAGGCTGTCCTACAATGCACGATGACATGGATAATTTCACTCAACATGATGATTCGGGAGAAGCTAACCCACTCTACATATAACCTTCATGGCTACCCTTACCTCACAAGAGCTCGTTTGGAGTTGGGAACCTTAATTGATATTAGAGCAAGGTATAGTGGATGAGGGTTCTCGTGGACCATTACATCAGTTATTATCCATAAGTCACGTTGCCATGATTAACAATTCATTTGTGGAGCAAAGTAGACACCAACTTAAAGGCAATGTCTTCATTCATGTGATCTCCAAGACTCCAGACAAAACTAGATTGATTGACACCATATCAGTTAGACCTAAGATAAAGAATCTTCTCAAGGGTTAAGAATCTTCTCAAGGGTTTGTGACCAACTTTTCGAATTAAAACCATATGATAAGTTTGTACACTCGATCCTAAATATCTTTAGTTGTATCAAATAAGTAAGTAAACTCAATCAAAAGGTGAGTGTGATCTTATGCTAAGTTTTACAAGATCTTTTGCTAAGTTTTTTCAAAACAATTTTAACAATCTAGTCCAGCCTACATGGGTCAAGTGTCTTAAAGATGTACCCTGGTAGTCAGTTGGCGTTGATCACACTTGTGTATCACTCAATAATCCCTCTTCCAATCCATGCAAGACTCGAGTCATCTCAAGGGTGGTCTATGAGGAGGTGCTAGGTGTGCTTGTGTGGAGAGAAAGGCATATTGTTACTGCGTTGTTAGGGCTTTGACAATAACCTTATCAATGTTGAACCTCTGTTTGACTAGTTGTGTTGAGCAGTTCATGTTCATATATAATTTCTTTTAATTGGTGGGAAATATTTATGATAACATTGTCATTGATAAGATGCAGTTGAAAGTTCCATATATTTTGTATCGTCACTATTTATGTGAAGTTATTCCAGGTCTAGGTTGCACTGGCTTGAACCTCTTGTGAGTAGGGTTGGTCTACACACCACAAATAAAGGAAGCCTTATGGGTTTGGTCTCAAGAGAAACCCCCAATACTTGAGTTGGGCAGGGCTGGGGATAGCACACCGCTGTTTTCGCCCGAGCAATTAACCTGGGGCTCATCGACCCTCTTCACGCGCGCGCGCGCTGAGCTCACTGGTGCCGTTCTCCGTTGGTGTTGAGCATTCTTTGCTAATTTGCGTCGAGTTTCGATTTGGATTTGGGTCGAGTTCTTGTCTGTGGTCGTCTTTCATTTGACCCACCCCACATGTTCGATAAAATGCCCAAACGAGATCTAGTTTCGTTTTGCTGCCTCGAGCTAAAGCCGAGTTGTCTGGGCGTCAACCCATAAGCGCCGCTTGACCTGCAACATAGCTAATGCCACAAGACTCGTGGTCACCCTCGTGGTGGCCAGTGGAGGGCTCGGCTCTCTTTTGTTCCGTCACCTGAGCGACGACCATCGTGGCAGCCGCAGAGACGTCGCCTGCTGGATGTGGGGCAAGCACTAGGCTCAGCTTTGTCAAGGCGGCGCCACCGCCGTTTCCCCTAGGCCGGATGGACAGTTGTGGCACGCCTTTTGCCACCTTGCCTCATGGGGGCCAACTTGCTGCGAAGCAGCAGGAAGCGAGTCGGGTCGGCCAGCCCGGAGCTGGGATAGGCCGACTTCCTGCTCTAGTCGGCCCGAACTCATTGTGTATGGGTAAGCTGATTTTTTTGGGTCATGTTTTTATTTTTAATGGGCCTGCCCCTTTAATTTTAAGGCTTAGGCTTTAGTTCAGTTTAGGGGCTAGGCTTTTCTTTTCATTTATTTTTCATTTTGGACCAAGTGTATTGCCAAACTGGGCTCATTCGTTGAGCCCAGTCCAGCCAAGGACAGGCCTAGGGCGGTCTCGACCTGGGTTAAGTGCAGTGGCCCGACCCGAGTACGTTTATTTATGTGATATAATATAATATTATTTTATTTTATTTAAAAATTCAAAAATCCAAACCAAAGGTAGGGAAAGTCCTATGTCGGCTGTTGCTAGCGTACTCGGATTCAAATCCCTTGACGGGATCAATGTTGGTGCTGGTTTAGCAATCCCTTTGCTTTTATTATGCTGGACCACCATGACAATGACCGTGCAACTACTGTTCACTTGAGATTCCTCCGTCCCATCTCACTATTCTGGTCTCATATCTACAATGGGTCAAGCAACATCTCAATCTCCCTAATTCACCACCACCACCATAATTTTGTTAATGTTTAGAGTCAGATACAAAATAAAGACAAAATATTTATAGTGGCTCAACCCCAATTAGTATTGTATATGCATTCATAGGAGTGATTAATTACAGTCAAGATACAGATATAAACATAATTATAGAAAGTCATCATAATAGTAAATTACATATTTATAAATTCCTCAATCTCGTGTGTTTTGGTTGCAGTTCAAGCTTGGCGATAAGATTTTAGGAGGAGATGAAAACTTCGCAGAGCACCGTCGGAGATGGGATCTTTGTGTAGGGCCGCAGTGAGATCATCTTGAACTTGGCAATGAGATCACCATCGGAGATAAAAGCCTCACCAGTGGCCGTGTGGCTGCACCTCCACTACCCAATTCTTCGTCCCTTCCCCATCCGCAACTGTGGATCCTAATTCCGTCTTTCAAAATGCGTTTTTATTATTTTATTATGGATTACAATTTTTGTTTTCTAATTTTCATTTTTTATTTAATTGATTTTTTTATCTGTTTTTCAATCTTATCTTAAGTATAAACATATGTCCACATTTACTACCTGAAAAAAAAAAAATTATCCTACTTTATCCTCTCGCATCTTGATTTTTCTCTCAACGACCAAATGTAGCCTACAAGCATTTTATTATCACAATATCACTTATAATGTTTTCTAGTAACTTGTATATGTTGTATATTGAACAAGTATTGCATGGGAATTATAAATACTGTTGGATTTCCAAGAGAGATTGAGAGAAAATAGTCAAATGCTAAATTCGAATTAGATAAAAAAAAATTATTAATTTAATTCAAAGCGTCGAAATTGGCATAACATAATGAATATTTAATTAATTTAGTAGTTGTGAAATGGTTTGTGCTAGCATTTACTTCCAGTTTTTTTTTTTTTTGGTAAAATATATTCAGTCGATGGAGATCCTCACAAAAGATTACCAAAAGGGAGAAACTGAATGATGAATTATTATTTATTCACTTTAACTGAAAAGTTGCTTCTTGAAAGCATAAAAACGTGGGTTTCGAGCCAAGTTATGTGAACTTATTTTTTTGGTTAATAAAGTATAAGTTGATGTTATCAGTTTTGATTTTTTGTCGTAGATTTTGCAGTTTTCCCTCTTAATCTGGAGGCAAACGATAGACAATTATTTATAATGACGTATGTTGTAGCTTTGCCCTCTGCTCCAGATTCCAGTTTTACTTAGAAGAAGCTGGCAAAACATAATTGAACACATTGATTCAAGGTAGCATCTTCTACGGCCTTGTTTCCTCACGTAATTACTAATGTAGTCCCAAATCTATTCAATTGCATCTATATAGTCTTCAATTTTCATGAGAAATTCCAATGAAATCATTTCGAGTAATTATTGACGCTGCGTTCGGTCAACATTATCTATCCTACATGGCACAATGGCCGACTTGCATGCATCACCATGGCCACAATCATCGCATTGGCCACCATTTCAGTTAATATATACAAGTCATGTTGCCATACAAGATTCATTCGTAGAGCAATGAAGACACAAGCTTAAAGGCAATGTGGTCATTCACGTAATTTCCAAGACTCCAACCAAAATGAGATCAATCGACACCATATCAATCAGACCTAAGATAAATAATCTTCTCAAGAGTTTGCGACCAAATTTTCTAATTAAGATTGTCTAATAAGTCTGGACTCTCAGCCTTAGATATCTGTAATTTTATCGAACCAGTTAGTAAACTCAATCAAAAGGCAAGTCTTATCTTATGCTAAGTTTTACAAGACATTGTCGTAGGATCAACACCATTCTCTATGAGCATGTAACATTGAAAACATTCGTCGAGAAGGGATTTGCTGCATGAAATCTAGTTGTAACCTTATTTCTATCGGTAAAGATGTAGTTATCTTAATTTCGGCTTATAAAGGTTTCTTCTTATTTTAAAAATCATCAACCCCATTGTTATCCTTACAAACTAAAAACAAAACAAACCTTTGCAGGCCCAAATTAATGGTGACCTCCTCTTCTTAAGCATATTTTTCTTTAATGCTCTGTTTGTTTCATATAAAATAATGATTTGGAAGACATTTTCATAAAAATAATCGCTTGTAGCAATTGAAATAGTTAACCAATGAAAAAACATTTTATTATTGATAATAATTTATTTCTAAATATTTTCTTATATGATGATAAAATTTGCTTGTTCATATTTGTAAGTGATACAACCAATTATTTATAGGAGAACATTTTCTAAATCATTAATATGAATGATTTGGGAAATATTCTCTTAAAATTAATTTTTTTATATCACTTAAAATAATTAATTAATAAAAAATTGAATTATTGATAATAATTTCTGTCTAAATATTTTTGTGGACAATGAAAATATTTTTCATTGATAAATTTTTGCAAGCAATACAATTGATCATTTTAAGGAAATGTTTTCCAAATAATTAATTTTTGGAAAAATTATCAAAGAAGTTCTAAACTTATTATATATTTGCCAATCTAATTATAAACATTTCATTTTATCAATTGAGTCATAAATATTTTCGTATTTTGCTAATGGAGTCAACTCGGCCAATTTTAGCTGAGAATCACAACGTGGATGCCAAGCGTCTATGTGACATAGTCGATGTTGATGCGGACAATTAATAATAATATATAAATATTTTTCAATTTTGTTCATTTTTATAATTTTATTTTTTCTAATTTATATTCCCTTTTTATTTGCTTTTTTTTTTTTTTTTTTTTTTTTTGTTGGCAAAGGTCACTAACGACTCTTGCCAACTGCAAAAGACTCATCCTCGACTGGTAGGACCACAAAGGCCCCTACCTAGGGCCATCACGTGGGCAAGGGCCTGAGGCCCTGCCAGCTACGGACGAGGATGCAAAGGCCCTTATAGAATTTGGCAAAGGTTGCCTCATTCACAACTAGAGAGGTCACACTAGCCTCAGCCAAAATTGGGGAGGGTTGCCAATGATCCTCATTGAAACAAAAAAGAACAAAAAAAGTAAAAATTAAAATTAAAATTAAAAACTAAAAATTGAAAAATATATAAAAATTATAAAAAAAAAAAATTATCATATCGGCGTAGGCCATGCCATAGAAGACATTCGTATCCATGTCATTGTTTTTTTTTTTTATGAAAATTGGCCGGATGAACTCAATTAACAAAGCGTGAAAAGTTTAAAATTCAATTGACAAAATTAAAAAGTTTCTCATAGAATTGGCAAAATTGCAATACGTTTCTGACTTTTTTTGAAAATTTTCCTTTTATTTCTCGCAAAAAAAACGGAGCCCAACTTAAGTCCTCAATTCTTCAATCAAGAGCTCTTCTTCATTCTGTCCAGTTTTCTTGACACCATTTAACGTCTCACTCATGCCAAATCCCTTTTTTCGTAAAACTCTAGCCGTATTTGTGACATCCGGATTTTCGAGTTCTGATTTCGATTAGATAAATTGGCCATTTTTGTTCAATTGAAGCCATGGATTAATTCTGGTTGTGAAATTGAGAAGGAAGAGGGATTCTTAGATGAGGAAAATAATCAATTTGATAAGTGAGACATCAATTGATTTTATGAGAGTCATTTGAGAGAAATTCAAGAGGGAAATTGGATGCAGAAATGCAAGTGGGAACCGAGTACTCTAATCTGAAATTCTTTTGGGAATCTATGAGCTTATTCAAAAGAAAATGAAATATGAATTTTCTATTTGAAGAAATTCTTTTCTTTTGATTTTATTCACATTCCTTTTTCTATTTTTGGGCCAAACACCATTTTCCCTTTTAATTCTTTTTTTCTTTTCCCCTACCCCTCTTGGCCGACACCTTTCGCTCTCTCTCTCTCTCTCTCTCTCTCTCTCTCTCTCTCTCTCTCTCTCTCTTTTTCCCACGTGCAAGAAACCCCACCGACTGCCCTTGCCAGTTCTAACTTTGCTTCTCCTTTTCCTTCATGCTTTTTTGACTTTTCAAACTTATCCTCTCTCTCTCTCTCTCTCGGTACTCTCCCTCTCTCCCTCACCGTTCGAACGAAGACAGAAACAAAGGAAGAACATAAGCCACCGAGAGAAGAGGAAGACCGGATCAGCTCATCGTCGCCGCCGCGCTCCGCCACCCGCACGTCGCCCGTGCGCTCCACCGCTCGCCGTTCACCTCCGCCTTTCCCTCACCCCCTCCTTCGGGTGCCGTCGACGCTCTCCTTCTCCTCCTCTATTTCGTGCGAAGACCGACAAAAGCAGAAGCAACGACCAGCGTCACCTAAAGGAGCCGCAACCACGCCGGATCGTTGTTTGCTCCACCGCCGCCCACCGTTCTACCGTCCACCACCACCAAGCTGTTACGAAATCGCACGTCAATTCCAAAAAAAAAAAAAAAAAATAACACTCGCAAAACAATTCACCAAATAGAATATAGTAATAAAAGAACAAAATCAAAAGAACACGCCAAAAAATTTGTTATCGAAGTTCACCCAAACCTCGGCTATGTCTCTGCGCAGAGGCACTCTGCGAATCCACTAGACTTCAAAAAAAGTTGGAATACAACGATGATCTTCTCTCAAGATCAGGGCACAAAGAGATTGAGAACCCCCATCAAGAAAAAAACTCACTTTTTTCTTCTCTCTATTTTCTTTTTTAGCGTCTTGACGGCTAGGGTCTTGCCATCGCTAATATAAAGGTATCACTTTTAACCTAAAAGCAAATCTAATAGAAAAGACAAAAAAGCCCCTAAAAACAAATATTTTGCTTCATCTATAACAATCTCCCACTTAAAGACAAATATACCCAAGCATCAAGCAACTTTGAATCCATCTTCTTCAAAAAATAGTAGTTGAAAAAACTTGTGCCTCTATGATACTCCTCATCAATCAACATGGAGTAATACCAATGGTAGTAGTACAGAAAATATGCTTCTCTTTGTCTACTACCTTGGTCAACATGTCAGCTAGATTCTTTGAGCCATCAATCTTCTGTAACTTTAACTCATTATCTTTCAATGCTGACCTGATAAAGTGATAACGCTTCTTGATATGTCTAGTCCTTGAGTGATAAGCTGCATTCTTTGCTAAGTGCACTACACTTTGACTATCACTCCAAAGTGTACTGATTGGCTATTTTCGATGTAGCTCCTCCATGTAATCTTGTAACCGTATGATTTCCTTGGAGGCTTCTGTGATTGCCACGTATTCTGCCTCTGTCATTGATAAAACCACTACTTTTTGTAGTTGAGATACCCAACTCACTGCTGTACCTGCAACTGTAAAGACATATCCAGTGGTACTCTTACCACTATCTCGATCACCCGAATGATCTGCATCTACGTAACCCTGCAACTCTAGAGATGTACCACCATAACAAAATGAGTAATTGGAAGTACCTGCTAGATATCTCAATATCAATTTTACTGCATTCCAATGCTCTCTGCCTGGGTTATGTATATATCGACTCACAACTCCCACTGCATGTGCAATGTCTGGTCTCGTGCTCACCATGGCATACATCAAACTCCCCACTGCTGATGCATATGGAACTACCGTTATCTCATCTTTCAAAGCCTGAGTGTTCGGACACATATCCTTAGAAAGTTTGAAGTGATTCGCTAGAGGAGTTGCAATCGGTTTTGCCTTGTCCATGTTAAATCTCTTTAACACCCTATTCACATAGTCTTCCTGCGACAACCATAATTTCTTATTTTTCCTATCCCTGATGATTTTCATGCCTAAAATATTCTTGGCCTCTCCCAAGTCTTTCATAACAAACTGTGATGATAACATCTTTTTCACTTCTATTATTCTCTTCATATTGGAACTAGCCACCAGCATATCATCCACATATAAAGAGAGATACACAATGTCATCATCATTATACTTGCGAAAATAAACACAGTGATCCGACTCACAGTGTGCAAATCTTTTTTCTTGCATGAAACCATCAAATTTTAGGTACCATTACCGCGAAGCTTGTTTCAAGCCATACAAGCTTTTCTTCAAGCGACATACCATGTGCTCCTTACCTTTGACTTCAAAACCCTTAGGTTGTGCCATGCATAATTCTTCATCTAAGTTACCGTGTAAAAACGCTGTTTTTACGTCTAACTGCTCAAGATGAAGATCCTCCACTGCAACTATACTCAACAGAACTCTAATTGATGTCATTTTCACTATAGGTGAAAATATCTTTGAGTAGTCGATCCCTTCTTTTTGAGAAAAGCCATTGACTACAAGTCTCGCCTTGTATCTAATGCTACCATCTGCTTCATTCTTAATCCTGTACACCCATTTGTTTAATAAAACTTTTTTACCTGTGGGCAACTTGGTCAACTCCCAGGTTTTGTTTTGAAGTAACGAGTTCATCTCGTCTTTCATAGCACACTCCCACTACAAGTGAGACGTGTCTACCTTTGCCTCATCGTAAGTCTCCGGTCTCCTGAATTTTTATATAAGACATGGCTCAGAACAGTATTAGCTGATGGATCAAAAATTACCTTTGGCTTTCTCACACGTGTAGACCTTCTCAAGACAGGTACTTCGGGGTCATTAGTTTGCTCCGAATCACTGCGTTCCTCTTGAACTACCTCTTCACTGATAATAGACTCATCTTGAACCTCTCTTTCAAGTGCACTTTGATCTACTGGAAACATCTTCACAGGCATTGTGTCTAATTCAACATATTCTGGTTTTACTACATTCTCATGCTCTGTCTGACGATCTTTGTACATCTTTTCTTCATGGAATACCATATTGCGACTATGGATGACTTTGTTATTCTCATAATCCCAAAGCCTATAACCATACTCGTCGCCACCGTATCCGATAAAGACGCACTTCTAGGACTTAGCATCAAGCTTTTTTCTATCCTCCCTGTCAATCAAAGCATATGCAATACAACCAAACACCTTTAGATGTGAATAATTAATCTTTTTACCTGATCACCGCTCTTGTGGTATTTCTCCATCCAACGCACTAAATGGACTTCTGTTGATAAGATAAATAGCTGCATCAACTGTGGCAGCCCATAAGTGTAGCGGGAGACCCACGTGTAGCCTCATGCATCTCGCACGTTCTAGAATAGTCTTGTTCATCCTTTCAGCTACACCGTTCTCTTGAGGAGTTCTTGGAACAGTCTTTAACCCGTGTATGCCTTCTCGACTCAAATATTCTGCAAATTCCTTACTTGTGTATTCACCACCATTATCAGATTTCAGAGCTTTAATTTGAAAACCTGTCTCTTTTTCTACCATGGTCTTTCACATTCTGAACATCCCGAATACTTCTGATTTTTTCTTTAAGAGCATAGACCCAAGTCTTCCTTATTGCATCGTGAATGAATGTGACAAAATATCTCTTACCACCATAAGAGAGTTCTTGAGCAGGTCCCCATACATCAGTATGAACCAACTCTAGCTTCTAGCCTTTATTTTGTCACCCATTCAATTGAAAACTAACAGTCTTCTGTTTTCCATAAATGCAACTCTCACAAAAATCTAACTCAACTTTTTGTAAACCCGGAAGTAATTTCCTCGATTGTAACTGCTTTACACCTTTTTCACCAAGATGTCCCAAACGATAATGCTAAAGAGTAGACAAATTACCTGTAGCCATTGTAGTTGCAACCATATCACTAATATTGTCTCATTGGAGAAGGTAAAGTATACCTGTACGCTTTCCCTTTGCTACTACTCTTGCCCCTGAGGTTATCTTTCACTCTCCGCATCCAAATGTTATTACCAAACCTTCTTGGTCAAGTTTACTGGTTGAAATCAGATTTTTCTTTAATTCCAGAATATGCCTAGTTTCACGCAATACTAGACGTCCTCCACCCGAGATATTCACAGTCACGGTTCCTTTCCCAACAATGGGACACATGTGGCCATTTCCCACAACCACTTGTCCGAAATCTCCACTAGCATAATTATCAAATATGTCTCTTTACGAAGTGCAATGAAAAGAAGCACCAGAATCAATAAACCATTTATCTGTTATCAAGTCAAACCCTGCAGATAAACACAAGTTATCTAGCAAAGATTCATCGCTAACCACATTAGCACCTTAATTCTCATCTTGCTACTTCTTTTTGTAGGCTTCACATTGAAACCTCCGATGTCCAATTTTGTGACAAAACCAACACTCATCTTTTGCAACCTGTCTCTTATCCCTTGATTGTGATTTGCCACGCCCGCTGAAATTTCCTCTACTTTTACTTCTTCCACAGTTCTCCACTGTGAGTGCCGTTGAAGATGTAGATGAAGAAAAATTATCTCCACTTGAGACTTTCCTTCGCATCTCTTCATCCATGATACTACTCACATCATCATCAAGAGTTAAATCATCCTTCATCGTGCTCGAAATTCCCTGCACTGCGGTATTGTAACTTTTTGGAAGAGAACATAAAAATAATAAAGCTCGAAACTTCATATCTAAATTTATGTCTGCGGATTCCAATTGACCCGTGACCTGCGTGAAACTATTAATATGCTCTGCCACAGAACCTCTATCAGATAACTTCATATTAACTAGTTTCTTCAGCAAAAATACCTAATTTGATGTGGACGGCTTCTCATAAATATTCGTTAGAATATCCATGGCTTCTTTTGCAATTTTTGCTTTCGCGATGTGGTACCTTGTCTTTCTCGTCAACCCTAGACGAATCACACCTAATGCCTTTCGATTAAGAATTTTCCATCCGGCTTCTGCTGTCGGATCCACTTCCGCCATCTCGGATTTCCAACCCTCAAGTGGTGCATAGAGATCTTTTTATAAAGATAATCCTCGATTTGTAGTTTCCACCATCCGAAATCCTCTCCATTGAACTTATCAATTCTGATTTTATCTTCTGCCAACCTGTTTGATTTCAATCAAACGTCACCGAAAAACCCTCGATGTTCTCGATTAGCCAACCTAGGCTCTGATACCAGTTGTTACGAAATCGCACGTCGATTCCAGAAAAAATAACGCTCGCAAATAATTCACCAGACAGAATATAGTAATAAAAGAACAGAATCAGAAGAACACGCCAGAAAATTTGTTATCGAAGTTCACCCAAACCTGGCTACGTCTCTGCATAGAGGCACTCTACGAATCCACTAGACTTCGAAAAAATTGGGAATACAACGATGATCTTCTTTCAAGATCAGGGCACAAAGAGATTGAGAACCCTCATAAAAAAAAAAAAAAAAAACTCACTTTTTTCTTCTCTCTTTTTCTTACCTCTCTATTTTCTTTTTTAGCGTCTTGACGGCTAGGGTCTTGCCATCGCTAATATAAATGTATCACTTTTAACCTAAAAGCAAATTTGATAGAAAAGACAAAAAAGCCCCTAAAAACAAATATTTGGCTTCATTTATAACACAAGCTGCTGTCTCTCCCCTCACGCCGGTTCAGTCGCCGTCTAGCTCCTGCCGCCCCGTCCGGCTTCGTTCGGCCACCTCGGGCCATCGCTCGACCCCCTTCGGCCACCGTTCGGCCTCACCGAAGCTCCCTTCGCCCTCCACCGGCCTTGCTCCGCCATCTCAGCCCTGAATCCAGCCCCAACCAGCAGTGAACCAAGAGGAAGAAAATGGGTATGGCGGTAGCTTCGTGGCCCGTTTTGGCCGTCTTCCCGAGCCGGATGCTCGGCCTGCTTTGAGGAAATTCGATCCTCGTGTCGATCTCGTCGTATTGAGTGAGTTTTGCTAACTAATGACTTCTTAGTTTGCTAATTATACTTAAAGGTTGATTATTGTTAGTTAAGTGTAATTAGGTGGTTATATTAGAGTAAATTAGCGATTATTAGTTGATTGCATTGCATATTAGTTAGGTGGTTAGTGTACTTAGAGAATTGCCTATAATATTTATTGGATGCTTCTTGGGATTTTTCCCAATCCTTATCAAGTGTTAATTAGGCAATTCGGGCATAAGTGGATTTTTAGGAATTAATTATTAATTTTGAAATTATTTATTTAATTATTTATTTTCTGGAAATTCAACTGGGATGGCCAGTGACCGAGATTTTATGCTAATGATCGTGGTGCAGTCCGTTTATTTAATTGAGCTTTATATTGTGCTAAATTGAAATTATTGTATTTATTTATTTAATTTTCGAAATTATTTATTTAATTATTTATTTTCGGGAAATTCAACTAGGATGGTTAGCGACCGGAATTTCGTGCTGATTGTCGTGGCGCAGTCCATTTATTTAATTGAGCTTCAATTTGTATGGAATTGATTTAAATTGTGAATTTTAGGATATGTTCCTATTGAGTTGTTTGATTATTTGATTGAGAAATAATTTGGTATCGATAGTAGATTGGCGAACTATAGAGAAAGGCGTTGTTTCATAGCAGAATCACGGTAGAAAGTAAATCACCTGGAGAAGGGTATATTGACTTGGTGATTAAGTTTTGGCATCTAAAAGGACACGTGGGCTCGGTAATTTGATGCATTACTTCGGAGAATGCACGTGGTCTCAATAAGTACATTTGGCATCTAAAAAGACACGTGGACTCGGTAATTTGATGCATTACTTCGGAGAATGCACGTGGTCTCAATAAGTACATTTGGCATCTAAAAGGACACGTGGGCTCGATAATTTGATGCATTACCTCGGAGAATGCACGTGGTCTCAATGAGTACATATGGCATCTTAAAGAGACACGTGGGCTCGGTGACTTGATGCATCGCCTTGGAGAATGCACGTGGGCTCGCTGATTCAGTATGGCATCTTAAAGAGACACGTGGGCTCGGTGACCTGATGCATCACCTTGGAGAATGCACGTGGGCTCAATGAATACATATGTCGTCTTGAAGAATGCATGTACGCTCGGTGACTTGATGTACCACTTTGGCAAAGAGGTCGCCTTAGAGAATGCACATGGGCCCAAGGTTTGAGGCACGTGGCCTGACTTCTAGATATTCCACCGTGGAGAATGATTTGGATGACATGTAATCGACTAGGTCGATTGATCAATGATTCGATCTGAGTGTGATTTGATGTGATTCATTGCTTTAATATGATGTTGTGAATTGATTGATTGAATGGAATGATCGGTGAATGGTTGATTGAGTCGTAATCGACTAGGTCTATTGATCATCGCCTTGAATTGATGTTGTAAATTTGTTGGAATAATGGAAATGACCGTGAGTGGTCTTGTTGGCGTGTAATCGACTAGGTCGATTTAATCGATGCTTCGATCAGTGATGTGATTGCTTGGGTGTCTATTTGATCTGTGCTAATATGCAGGTGGAATTTGAGGCCAAGGTAAGTCCTCTAACTCATGTTGTGCATAGGCAGCCCTAAGGTGTATTAGTTTACTAATCGAGTCTTAGGGGATAGAACTTGCTGAGACATAGTCTCATCCCGGTTGTGGGACAACATTTCAGGACCCTGATGGAGAACCTGAGGAGAAAGAACTCAAAGAGGAGTATCTGAAGGAGAACCCCGAGGATGATCCAGAGTAGGATCCTGATGACTGTTGCTCTAAAATCTATTTGAGTAGAAACCAACATTTTTAGCATGGTTTGTATATGTACATGTATGACTGAGTCATTATAGATGTATATAAGGGTGTTGGTTTTCAGGTTAAATTTTCTAGTCCTACTTATATATCCCATTGCTTTATTGTCTGGGGATTTTTATAACTACTTCCGCATGTGCTATGAAAAAGGAAAGGGTCGGCGATATATAATCCTGGGATATCACATTTTAAAATCGACTAAAGGTAAATGATGTGCGCATGCCTGAGGATCGGGCGTGATAGTATTCCCACATGCCTTTTCTCGTCATTCTTTCATGATGTTTTGAATCCAAATTTGCCATGACATGTTACAACTGATTATTATCATATCATGTCTATTTCTCCTTATGTTATGAATTTCGAATTTTTCATGTCATGATGCATGTGCGGTCACCATGTCATTTGATTTTCACCGTGTGGTTTAATTTCGAGTTTGTCATTTCATGCTACATATAAATATTGTCATATTATGTCATTTCTCTATCATATTTGAATTTCAAATTTTTCATGTCATGCTACCTGTGAATATTGACATTTCATTCGTCCTTTTAAATTTTTAATTTGTCATGGCATATTGCATGTAAATATCGTCATATTAGGTCTTTCCCTCATCATGTTTTAAATTATAAATTTATTGTGTCATGTCATATGCAAAGCTGTCGTACTATGTCATTTTTCCTGTCATGTTTGCAATCAATTTTACTATGTCGTGTTGCATTGGAATAGCATCATCTTCAATCTCATGTTTGAATCTTGGTTATGCATGTTGAATCCAACTTGCTCGTTATGACATTCCCATGTTGAGTTTAAAGTTTTGTTTTGCATGTCTTGCGAATTGACATTTCGTTTGCATTCACACTTACAAACTCATGGATTTGTGACTCGACACGGTAAATGGTTTTGTTAATCAATAACATCACCGAATAAGTGTTGACAATATTTTAATTTCTATAATACAACATCATGCAAAGTTAGGAAATTATTTATGAATGATTTAGGATTCAACCAAAAATAGGATTACAGTATTCAAAAGGGCGTATTGGGATGCTAATCCATATTACACACCATCAGTCCTCCTGACCTAAAATCTCTAAGTTGTTTGATTAGTTTCCTTTACACATGCACTTACGTAGTTTGGCTTCCCCAACGATATCGGGGGCTGTAGGTGTCCAATTTGACTTAGGTTTTTCCTAAATAGATTAGTGGCTACTCTAGTATGGGAAGTCCTAAAAAATAGGATGCTATTTAGTTGGCAATACCCGATTTGCAAAATTTTAGGGGTTTCAAAGGAGATAGAACACGAATGGGTATTTCTTATCTAGAATTCTACGCTAATCAAAGATGTGACAATAGTTTACTTGTCCAAACATCCCACAACAGAATGGAGTTCCTGAAAGAACAAATTGGCATTTGACAGAGTAAACGATCCAAGATTGTTATCATTGCCTCCAATCTACAAGCCGGATGAAGCAAGACGAGACTAGACCTTAAGACATGTCGGTCTAGAAAGAAAGCGTGGATGATGATTAATCAGAGACATAAAACCAAATCAACACCCCGATGCCTTATGGAAGAGTACTAACCAAAAGAGTTTAAACTATCAAGTGAAGGGTTATCACATTGACGTATTGATCGATCAAAAAACCCCTGCCTAGTTGGTGTGACATTCTTCATCACAAGCTTTTATGGACATGGACCTCGTCTTTGACAATGTGTTTAATCCTTAAGTCTATTTCTTTTTCAAAATTTATTGGCACTTCAATCTAACATGACACCAAAAATAACAGCAGTTGCATGCGTTACCCCACTATGGTCCATGTATACATATGATAGAATAGACCACTGTAGTTCATATTCTCAACTGTTACATGTCGCAAACAATATATCAATTGCATCATTGCTCACTTGCTCTTGAAGATATTGACAACTCCAGGCAAATGAGTTCTCTCGGAATAGTCTTCCCAGTCGATACATATCGGATCAAAGTAAAAGACACTTCCCAAGTTCACTTCATTGTTGGAGGTTGTGGCTCTCAAAGCTTCCGTATTTGCATCCTTAAACCTGGTAAAAAAAAAAAAAAACTAGAATAAAATATTGTGAGCGCAGCGTGGTAATATTATACCATTTTGATACTAGTCTCTCGTGTTCTCGTGTCCTTTTTCTTTTCTAACGTGTGTGTGTATATCTATAGGAGTAAGTCTAAGCTTTCTTTTAAGGAGAAGACCCGCCTCACCTTTCCAAGTTTGTATCAAGATATCTTGCATATAATTCCAATGATGATATTTTTTTTTTATCTCTTCCTAATTCAATCAGATAAAAAAATCTTCCCAATTTTATAATTCCCCATGTGCCGTGCGTATGCAATCTTATTAATTTCCAATGGGCTCAACTAAATTTTGTTGTCCTGACCATAGTTCTGATAATTCAATTAAACTCATAACCCCCCCTTGCTTTAGTCCATCAACCCCAATTCAATATTATATAGGCTCAACTAAATAATATTTGTATGTAATTCTATGTAATGAATGCTCAAATGGGTCATCAGAATTTATGTGCCTGAGAGTTTCCTTTGCATGTGCAATTAGGTAGCTTGACTTTCTCGACACTATCGGAGGCTTTAGGAAGGCAATTGACCTAGGTATTTTCTACATAGATTAGTGGCGATTCTAGTGTAATTTTAAGGTTTTGATCATATCAATATCGTAGATTTCATGACCCTAGTATTTGCGAAGATCATAAGAATTGAGATTTGCAAAATTCAGGTGCTACAAACGAGAAAGGGCACACCCCATTCAAGTTATCTAAAATTCTTCTCCAATGCAAGATACATCAACAATTTACTTCTCCAAACACTTCATAGCAGAATGGAGTTGCCGCTAGAACAAATCGTCGTTTGGAAGAGATTAAATGATCTAAGATAGTTAATATTCTGTCTCATTTGCAAGCTAGATGGAGGAACATGAGACTAGACTATAAGGCATGTCAAATTAGAAAAACAGTGTCGATAAATGATTCATCGGAGACATGAGACCAAATCAACACCCTAATCCCTTGTGACACATGCACATACTTGATCGATCGAAAACCCCATGTCTAGGTGGTGCGACGCTCTTCGTCGAAAGCTTTTCTGGATATGGACATCATCTTTAACTATACGTTTAAACTTTGAAGTTTATTTCTTTTTCAACAGGATTGGCACTTCAATCCATGACATCAGAAATAACAACAGATGCGCGTGTTACACCACCGTGAGTTATTTCCATACATAATAGAATAGAACACACGCATTTCATAATGTTAAATATTACATGTCCCAAACAACATATTAATTGCATCATTGCTCACTTGCGATTGAAGGCATCGACCAGTCCAGGGAAATGAATTCTCTTGAAATAGTCCTCCCAATCGATACATCTCGGATCAAAGTAGAAAACCCTTTCCAAGTTTACTCCATTGTCAGAGATTGTGGCTCTCAAAGCTTCCGTATTTGTGTCATCAAAGCTGGGTCAAAAAAAAAAAAAAAAAAAAAACTGGAATAAGATATTATAAAATTTTGTAAATAACAACAATTGTTTTCAAAATTTAAGCTAATAGATGAAGTGCGGTAATATTTAAACCATTTCAATACTCCTCACACGTTTATATTAGACTTTTACGTTAAGATTGTGGTGTAAAAATATATAAATGGGAAAGTATATATGAACCTTGAAAGACTTAAAACATTTACCTTGATGTCGGAAATTTTATAAGATCATAACTGTTTATTCTAAATGGTTAAGCTAAAAGGTGACTGCATGTTTTAATATTTTTATACTTCATTGGAAATTTTTATAACGGCAACAAGGTGATTGATTAGTGTACTCTGCATGCAAACTGGTCAATGCATTGAAGCTTACATGCCCTTGAAGAATGCATAAGGTTCATAGAGTTCTGCCAATCGCACAGCAGCGTTGACCTTTTTGTGCAGATCAGCATGCAGGCCTTGGAGACGCCCGCCAAACATGGAGCTAGCTACTTTCAGCACCTTCATCCAAAACAATAGAAAATAAGAAATCGAAATAACATTGAGTAGCTACTTTTAGATGCTTGTCCCTTTTTAAAATATATATTTGGAATACGCATGTCGATTGATTTGTTTGTTGTAACTCTTACTACTTAGGGCCCCACTGTTTTCAATTTATCAACAAAGAATCTATGCATTAACGTTTTCACGATAATTAAAAAAATTATTCAAACTTTATATTTGTTATAATACATAATGTATGTTTTGAAAAGTTTCAACTATTTCCCATTTAATGAAAGTAAAATAATAAGAGCTGTAAATCTTGAGAACATATTGAAAGATATTCTTGCTTGAAACAAATCAGCTGATTATTTTGGGGATATGTTCCTTAATTTGCCACTTATATCATAAAAGATCGAAATATGTAGACTTAACTATGTAAAATTATTATAAGATAAAGACTTTCAGATATTTGGGTAATATTCAATTTTCTACGTGTTTTAAAATTATTGCATTAACTTTCCGTGACCAATTTGATCTTCACTTTTTAAGCCACTTGGGACTGACCTTCGTTAAGAGAATGTAACGTCTCAAGTGCTTGCGGAAGCTGGCCATGCTTTCCATAATTCCAAGCTTATGAACTTGGACCGGCTCCCCATTCTCATCGATCCAAGGGCTATCCTTGAAGTAACTCCATGCGTTGTCTGTAATATCTAAATAGGTCAAAGGATGCTTCCTTGAGGAACCCACTTGGTAAATCTTGTTTGAATTAGGCTTATTAGCATGCACCACTATGGCCATGATCATAGCATTGACCACCATATCTACTGGTATCTGCACGAGATGAAATTCCATATTGATGTTGAATTCGTCAAACATATTTATATATGAACAACTCTATGTGTGTATGTACATGCAATTTGCACAATATAGTGGTGGTTGGTATCAATAACTATCAATATTTTCTGATTAATTTTCACATACCAATTCATAAAAGGAGGAGTACATAATCAATTATTTATAGCTAATGCAACATTTGGGATGCTTATAATCCTGGCATTTTGATGGCGGTTAATGCTCGGCTATTACCGTGTCGATTATTGTACCAGGATTGCCCAGGAAGAATTTCAGTCTTCCTCTACCATAATTGATGACAATGCTGTCGATCGTTCTGCATCATCATATGTTTCCAAAGAAATAAAAAGTACATGAGAAAAAGCCTCGCTCGTTAAGCAACAAAATACTTGATTAACAAGATACGTACCGCTGTTACTTGTCAACGACTAAGGTCTTACTTTATAATTGATCAAATAAAACCCAAGTTTACGCAGCAAAAGATGTGCCCGTTCGTGCGTTCTTACCAACTTCCTCTACTCTTTTGATGGAGATTACTCTAAATGAGACGTTGATCTTTGAAATTCTAGAAATCTCTTTGAAATTCTCCTCTTAACCTCAAAATGGAGTTGATTTCCTAAAAAAGATGGTGCATCCATTTGTTGATGCGCTTGTTCAAGACTATATGATTTATTGAGAAAAGGACATCACAAATGTCATACTTTGATATGACGCTCACTTTGGTATCATAAGTTTTTAATCGATCACCTGAATGACATTAACCAACATTTAACCAATAAAAAATGTGCCCACGCATGTGTTCAACTTGCTCTATTCATTTGATGAATATAGCTATCTGTGAGACATCGATCTTTTACCGATGCGAGAAATTTCTTTTCATACTCTCCTGTTATCCTCCCAATGGAGTTGGCTTTTCTATGCCCCTCATTAAAATCAAGGATCGCAAACTTCAGTTATTCATTGTTTAGCCTCCTCTAAAGTTTAACTTCCTCGAAAAGATGGTGCATTCATTAGTAAGAAAATAGATGTAGGTATATTTCTTGGTTTTTTTGTTCAGTAACAACATGCATTTTGCGAAGAAAGGTAATACCTGAGCAGTCCATGCATGGGATAGGTAGCTAAAATATCTCTGATCAATCAATTCATTTGTTTATGCACGTACGACTATATAACAATCTTTAGCAGTTCTTATCATTTTCATTATAATTGATGCGCAGGGCAAGGCTACATGGTTGGCCAAACACATATACTTTAACGAAGGCAATGGGGGAAATGATGGTGCAGCATCATCTCAAAAAAAAAAAAAAAAATCAATTAAGTCATTACACTGAGGTGTGTTCAACACCAAATAACAATTCATGAACCACGTATGATATTACTCCCAAAAAATAATGTGACGGGTGATACTAGAGATCAAAGTGAGTAATTTATAAGATTCTACTCTCTAATACTTGTTAGGAAGTTCAATTTCGGACCACCATTTTGAGAGAGAGAGAGAGAGAGAGAGAGTTTTGTGAAGGATGACCTGGGAGGGAAACCCTCAATCCAACCAGCAAAAGGTTCTCGGTAAGTACTTGTTATGATTGTGGGTCTAATAATAGCAAGCGGTATATTTTGTTTGAGATGATGCTGCACCGTCATTTCCCCCATTGCCTTCGTTAAAGTATATGTGTTTGGCCAACCATGCAGCCTTGCCCTGCGCATCAATGATAATGAAAATGATAAGAACTGCTAAAGATTGTTATATAGTCGTACGTGCATAAACAGATGAATTGATTGATCAGACATATTTTAGCTACCTATCCCATGTTTTAGTTCTGAATATTATGGTCACATCCTTGGAGAAAGTACTTTGTAAAGAGTTTATCACTAGAACTTCTAGTACAATCAAAAACATTTCTTACAACCCAACTTTTCACCAAAAGAGTATCAATGTGATGTAGGAGAATTATCCAAAAAGTCTTAACTTATTACAATTGTATAAATTCAATCCTAATTTTTTTTACTAATTGAATCCAAACCTTTTGTATTTATGCCAATTTAGTCTATCTAGTCAATTTTGACTGAAATCATTGACATAAACGTTGGCCGTCTTACATGGTGTAGTCAATACTAACATAGGTAATTTTAATGATATTTTTCAAAAATTTTATTTATTTAATTGTTTTAATTGTTTTTCCTTTTTCTCTTTCTTTCTCGGCGATTGGCCAAAGGAAGAATGGAAGAAAAAAAGAAAAAGAAAAGGAAAATATTAAAATATTAAAATATTATTAAAAATTGTCCATGTTAGTATTGGCTACACCATATAGGACAACGGGCGTCTATGTCAGTAATTTCCAACCAAAATTAGGTAGATGGACTGAATTTGCACAAATACAAAAAGCTTAAGACTCAATTGATAAAAAGAATAATTAAAACTGAATTGACACTTTTGCAATAGGTTTCAGAATTTTGTTATAATTTTCCCATATGATACAATCAACTTTAGAGATGATAAAAAGTGTAAGCGGAGCTTGAGGTAATGGTCTAACTTGATGCCTGGGTTTGAGAGCCACAATTGAAGATGTAATTTTCAACTAACTTAATCATAGATTCCATTGTTTACAATTCAATTAATAACAAACAAACCTTTGCAAGCCCAAATTCTTTAAAGCAATGGTGATTTCTCTCTCCGAAGCATTCTTTTCTCGAAGTTCGTTCGTCAATTCTTCAACCAAGAGTTTCTCTTCATTCATGTCCAACTTCCTTGACCCGTTGAGCGTCTCACCCATACTAAATGTCTTTTCTCGTATAATCCCGGTCATATTGCCACATACATATGCTGAAAATAAAGGGTTCTATAAGATACATCGTCAGTACAAACTACTTTTTAAACAAGCGGGTGGTGAAATGGAACCTATCATTTGCTAATTTAAATAGCAAAATATCAAGAACAACCACAATCGAAAAAACACAAACCGGTTGATATGTGAAGTAACATCTTTATGTTGACACATCTTATAGCAAATTCAGCAACATGCTTAGCTCCAATTACATTGACGGCTAGTGCAATGTCATATATGTGGGAGAAAGATGGCAATAAACTCAAAATAGGATGAGGGAAAAGCCGCGAATTCTCTGAACTAATTTTAAATTGGGCGGGGAGGGCAAGATTGTAATCACGTACCTTTCGTCGAATTTGGTAGTCGCGGCCGAACTAACAATTATGTCTATTTCTCTCCACATCTCCAACCTCAAATCAAAATCATGTACTCCCAAATTCTCGCAAGAAACGTCACCAGGAATCGGAGACAATTTCTCCACAATTGAGTTGAAATTCTCTGCCCACTCTTCCCTCAAAATGTCGAATAACTTCTTCTCTATGAGCTGTTTGCGACGTGAAAAGATTGAGAGTTGTTATGAAGGAAATTTTGTCTTTTATCTTAGTTTTCATATTATTTTTCTTCCTTTGCCTTTATTTTCCATGTTAAATAGAGTAGAATTAATTCGAAATTACACGCCTAAGTGATTGTACCATCTATTGGATAGACCATTATACGGCTACTCTTGTAACGACTCAAGTTCTTTTCCTAAAAAGACACAAATCTCTTAATTTTCTTCCCTTAGACTCTATTTATTTAGCAAAGAACGAATAATTTGGAATATACCTATCCAAAAAATGATCATTTATATAGCTTAACAAAAATTTAGTCAATGAAAAAAAAAAATTTCATCTTCAATAACAATTTATGTCTTCTATTTTCGTAGAAAATGAAAATATATTTCATTTATTCATTCTCATAAGCGACACAAGCAATCAATTGTAGGAAAATATTTTCCAAATCATTCATTTTTCGAGAAACAAATGGAGCCTTAATAATTATTTTTTATTTTATTTTTTCAACACACATCTATGTGTGCCTTTTCTTTCTAGTCAATTTAGAACAAAAAGTGGATCTAACCATCCAAGGATAATTTAGAGTTTGATTCTCTACCTCTTCATGCAACCTCTGTATCGCTGCTTGTTTGTCCATAGCTCTGATAAGAACGTATATTTTCTTGACATTTGGTTGAATCCGAAGGATCTTCTCCACAAAAACTAACCCGTCATAATAAATAATAGTTAGCAAAAAGATGGTCAATTGATGGCAATTGGCGACTAAGTATACTTCATGCGTGAAGAGAGAGAGAGAGAGAGAGTACTCTTTGCGAGAAAGCCAGTGGCTCCCGTGACTAAGATGGTCTTGCTTTCAAGAAATTGGACAATATCCATCCCCAAATTTGAACCAAAATGGACCAGAGTCTTTGAACAAGAGCTAGGGGGAACTTGAAGAGCGACTTAAGTACTGAGGCACAAAGGCTCCATATATAGCTGCATTTTTATCATGCCTACCAATGTCGTTTTTCACCGGTTGAAATTAATATAGTAATATCTCTTTGATCAGTCTACATCCATGACTTTTTGGTACGTCAACATTACCATTGCAAAGAGAAGACATCCCTCCCCGGTTAAAGGGCCAAACCGCCCCCGAAGAAGAAGCCTCAGACCACTTTTCTCCCTTTGGACTTTGTGTGCCCGTTTTGAGAGAGAGAGAGAGAGAGATCCCAAAAAAGAACCAGCCCCCTCCTTTGTTGTGTTTCTTCCTCTCTTTTTTTTTTTGGCCAATGTCTCCCTCATTTTGATCAGTGAGTAGTTGGCTATTTCAAGCGATTGTAGTGATTGTTAGTTTGATATCTTATTATATGGACCCAACTGAACACCACATGTAATGTCGCTGTCAAAACATTTATGCACAGCTGCTATTCAATCCTTCCTAGAACCCCGCATCGAATAGATCGAATCAAATATATGCTGAAAAAACGTTGTATCCTAATACTGTCTGACAAAATAACGTGGCCCATCAAAAGAAGTATCCGAATGTGACCAGTGGAGATAGAAACCATTTTTTTGTTTTTTTGTTTTTTTAGTCAGAGAGATGGAAACCATTTGAAGTGGCAATAACATCACAAGCCATCTTTCATCTTATTTGAGACTAGAGGTATTACATTTTTATTGTTAAAAGAAGTAATTGGCGCCAATTAATTAGCAAATACCTTTAGAGCTTTTCAATCTGGAATTTTTCAGTTCAGCTATCTCCCTTGACCCAACTTTCTTTAATTTCATCTTGCACAACTGGGGATTGCATTCCATTGGTGCCCTTTTATGTTTCTTGACCAATAAAAAGGTAGAGAAATGCATTTGCACATATTGACATCTATAATGATTTTAAAAGTCCTTGTCCCTTCAACGCAATCTTCCTCATTTTCAACATTTTGTAGGAATAGGGTAACTCATGCTTAGTTTTTTAGGCTTTGGCATTGATGATGGTTTTTCCTCCTTTCGGGTAAATGACCAATGCAATTAAGATGATGGAACTCCATATTATTAATGTCATTATCAATTAGTTTGTTCCTGCCGGCCGGCCATCTCGTTCTTTCGAACGAGCACCATCATATTCCTATACCATGCTCCTGTGTTTCAAGGGGGAAGGCGTCACGGGAATCAGGTGTGCTTGCAGTTCCCCGTGAAGGGATTGTGGCCGGTCCAGCAGTGGGGAGAGCTTATTTTTCGAGCCCTCTCCCGAGCTTTACCCAGGTGCGTCCGGGACTCCCACCTGAGGGAGGTTATCCCTCCGGTAACCTAGGACCCGTCTTTCCGGGCTGTCAAGGCCTTTTAAGGTCCTACCTAGGACCAAAATCGTCCCCATTTATTCAATGAGGTAGTTGGCTTTTCAATCAATTGCATTAGCTGTTAGTTCGGTATCTATTATGTGGACCAGTGTTAGGGTTGATGGGATTTTTTTTTCTTTTGGTCAGAAGGTTGGTGGGATTTTAAATAGCAAAAAGTAGGTGCACAACTGCACCGTGCTATTGTCTGACTACTCTTTTCCTTGAGGAAACGTTGTCGGACTGCAGTTCTCAAATGATCGATTTATGTTTCAGTCAAATAATTATTCGATCAAAGTGACTTTATGACGTAGTCATCTATCGGTCATAAAATCGTATTACTCATTAGGTCAGCCCTTGTTTATTAACTAGTTCTATCCATGATTAAAAAAAAAAATTATGTAGACAAATGTCAAGCTTTATGACTAAATAGCATTGCCGAGACATTGTACGTACATACACTTTTTGCAACATTTAAAGGTCCGCCTAGTGTTTGACGCAAAAACCTTCACAGACGTGAAGATGTTGCTTTTATCTACAAAGTTTGTTTCTCTCACCATATTTCACGCTGTCGTTGGATCACATGTGGATTATGACCATTTGTCGGCCAAAAAGAAAATAATAATAATAGTAATTTTATCTTTGTAATGCGACGCGGCTTAAAAAGTCAAAGGCATAGTCACAGTGAAAGATCTTATGTTCGCACCATATACCTATCGATATAAATGAGTTTGTTAACATTTTTTGTCACATTTTGTAGGAGCAATGTTAACACCTAAATTTTGGCGATCCGGTCATTTATTTATTGCATAGAAAATTATGGATAATTTTATTCCTGAAAAAAATATTAATTGCATAGCATATAAATTTATGTGCATTTATTTTTAATTTGCATGCTTTGCATTTTATTTATGGGACCGGTGGTGGATGGGTTCGAATTAACGTTTCGAGCTCTAGCTTGGCGGGTCGGACTAAGCCCACAAAGCGAGCAAATTGGCCCGAGCCCGTTTTATACCTAAATGGAGATTTGAAATGATATTACAGTGGATTTTTGGAATTTAAGAAAATCGGGTTGCAATTTTATCTTGAGGCGATAAAATCAGTAGAAAATATTCAAGGATGAGGAAAATAAAAAAATTTGTGATCGGGAGGTCATAGATAATCTATGTGTATATTTTTTTAAAAAAGCTACGAAATATCCCCCGAAGATCACGTTCTTTTGCCTATAAAAACTGTTCGTAAGGGTTTGTTCGGGGGGTGGGGGGCTTCTCTAGTTCGAAGAAAAAAAAAAGAAAGAAAAAGTTAAAAAGAGAAGCAGAGAAGAAAAGTCAACAGAGGCTTTGGCTTCTGCAGAGAGGGTACAGAGAGACGTGAGAGAGAGAGACAGGTAGGGGTGTGCATGGTCCGGGCGGGCGGTTCCCGACCTAGAATCGGGAACCGCCCGCTAAGGACCGGTTCCGAAAAATTGGAACCGGGATCCACCCATTTGTTGCATGGATCCACCCGAGAACCGGACCATCGGTCCGGTCCGGTTCCCGGGTGGATCCATGGAACCGATCTTGACGCGAAACAATTTTGGTTTTCAACATAGAACGGTCGGTCTATGAGTTGGGAAGGAGGGGAGGAGGTCTATGGTCGGGTTTTCAACATAGTTGGTCGCGAAACAATTTTCCGCGGCCGTGGCGAGTGGCGGCCGACGCGAGGGGGCGAATAGCAACGGCGGCGCGTTGACGCTCGGGAGGAATCAAAATGGCGATAGGATTAGGAGGAACCGAGGAAGAGAACAAAAGAGAGAGAGAACCGAAGACGAAGGGAGTGAGGAGATCGGATCTAATCTAGGGTTTCTTTTAGTAATTTTTTTTTTTTTTTTTTTAAATATTAAAAAGGTTCCGGTCCGGTCGGGGTGGGCGGATCCGCCCATGTAACCGGGGAACTAGAACGGTACCCACCGGTTCCAAAAATTGGAACAAGGAACCGGACTGGTTTCCTCAAGAACCGCCGATTCCGGGCGGTTCCGGTCCCAGTTCGGGCGGTCCTGGACGGTTCCGGGTATTTTGCACACTCCTAGAGACGGGTGAGAGTGACGGAGAGAGAGAGAGGAGGAGAGAGAAAGAAAAAAAAAAAGGAAAAGAAGAACAGTCTTCTTCTTCTCCAGCGGATCCGCCGCCTGCCTGCTCCGCTCTCCCCCCTTGGCTGCGACCCGGCCGTTCGCTGCCCGAACCGCCGGCTGCCCACTTGCTCGCGCCTCCGCCTCACCGGCGAGCTGCGCTGCCCGCAACTCCCGCACCTCGCGCCCCGCCTCGCTGGTCACCGCCGCTCGACTCTCCGCGACGTCAGCAGCGGTCGCTCCGCCGGCCATCGCCGCGCCCCGCCGACGCATCTTCCCGTTCGCTCGTCGCTGTGTCCGTCGTACGCCTTGCCTACTCGCCACGCCAACTCCGTCTGGCAGCCGAAGCCTTGCATGACACCCGCTGCGCTGCCGAGCCACCGCCGCCCGAGCGACGCCTCGCTCTGTCGAGCGACCCGACGTTGCAACCTAAGCCGCTCCGCCCCGCCCGTTCTTTGTTCCACTCCCGCCGTTCTTTGGTCCACCGCCTTGTCCCTCTCCGAGCTCCGAACGCCGGCGACCAACCCCACTTAGCGACGCACACCACGCAACCGCCCGTATGCCGAAAGCTTTGTGCCTCCCGTGCTCGTCGCTACCGCCCAGCCTTCGCCGGAGCTCCGAGAGTCGCGCCACCAGCGGCCCCGCCGCCCTCCGCCGTGCTCCGCCCCTCGTTGATCGGCGCCGTTGCTTCCTCTTTCCAAGCCTCCTTAGGTGTTTTTTTATTTATTTTATGCTATTTTAGTTTATTTATTTTTAAGTTCCGTTATTATTGTATAAATTAGAACATTGGAAGTTGATTTCCGTTTTATGAATATTGTAGGCATTGTGAGTTTTGCCCAAAATCATTATAATTATTAATTTAATCCGTAAGACGTCGGATCCATTTTTTTAATTATGTTAATTTTTGGGCATTTTGATAGTATTTTAATTGTTAAATCATTATAATTATTAATTTGATCCGTAAGACTTCGGATCAGATTTTTAATTATTTTGAACTCTCTATCGTGATATTTAGGTTTAGAGTAATTGTTAATTTAACCTTTTGTGAGGTTATTTTTTTTATTATTTTAATCATTTATAGTCTTGGAAAAACACTAAAAAACATAAAAATAAAATAAAAATAAAAAATCAAACCTTGCATCGGAATTTCGTAAATTACAATTGCATTTTTAGGATTGCATTTTAAGATAATTTTTGGAATAGATTAGGATTCATTTTAGATAATGTCTGCATATTTAGATAATCTCATTTTTCTAAAAAAATAGTTTTCTAAGATAGGATAGAGTTTAAGTCAAATTAACCCCTAAAATAAGTTAGAAAATTATTCATTTTAGATAGTTTAATTAGGGTTTTTATTAATTCCGAATTTTAATTAAAAAAACACAAAAATATTAGGTGCATGTCAATTAGTTTGCATGTTAGGTTCATTTAATTAGAAATAGTTTGTTAGTAAAGTTAGGTCATGTAGTTAAATGCATGTTTTATGATAAGGTTCTAATTAAAAGAAAAATCCAAAAAATAATTACTTGCTTCAATGTGTTGAATTCATTTGGTGCAATTTATTTTATTCAATGTTTAATAATGATTGAACAATCACCCCCATTGCGTGATAGTAATTTAAGTTAAAATAAATCCAAGCTGCTTGCAAAAATCTTTTTGAAAATTAAAAAGAAATGGTACCGAAAGGACATTAGAGAAATCTAGTGTAACTAAGTTCCCGTACCCTTAGTCTCTGGTTCGTAGAAGTAAAATAATTCTCCCATTATTTTACTTAGGTATCTAATCGACCTACCGTAAACCGATTAGTGGTGACTCCTAGATATTAATCATTTGCATGTTAAATATTTGAACCTTAAGTCGCGAATTGGTATGGGCTTGGAAGAGCCCAAGTTAAGTTTAAAGACTTAGTAGTCCATTAGCCTAAACTTAGGTGGTGCACCCGAAATTTAGGTTGCGACAAGCAAAATGGTTTCCACAGCTTGCAAACCGACCTAAAAAGGAATATCCACAACACAATGCGAGCGGCACGTTACCCATAGTTCAAGGGCATGTAAGCCTTAGTTTTGTGATCAACTCATTGATAAATTCACATAAAATCATGGCAAATAAATAAAGTAGTGACTATACAAAATGAAAATTTTAGTCGTCACCGAAATCTCATTTTTGTTTTCTCTTTCCTTTTCTAAACCAACCCGGGTTCCATGATACGAATATGAAAGCTTTAAAAGGCACAGTCATAGAGAATTGAGTGGACTTGGAAAGTGTCTTCCGCTTTGATCTAAGATATATAGATCGGGAGGACTATTTCCAAAAAATCATTTTTCCAGGATTCACCACTAACTTCAAGCTTAAGCGAGCAATGCTCTCAAATATCGTGTTTGGACCGGCAATAGTCGATGTAATGAATTGATTATCTGGAACTCTATAGTTATGTGAAAATGAACCACAACAATGTCTCGTGCATGCGGTTATTAGTTGTCCTTTCATGTCAGGTACAAATGCCTTCAATAATCGGTAGCTTATTCTTAATAATTTTCATGCCATTAAAGCTCCCCCTCAATTCATAGCTTCAAAAGAAAAATGTGTGTATTCTCAGTCAGTGTAAATAGTGAGTTAGCCAATAATTTTTCTGGAAAAAGAAAAGCTATCATACCGCAATTGTTTGTGGCATTAAAGGATTTCTAGCTCAACAACTAGAGATCATCCATTCAAATCCCACCAATTGCGTCAAAACTATTCCATCTACATAAACGAAAAACCTTAACCTTACCCCTTATAGGCCTACAAGATGTTTCATAGGCTTTCCGATAGCCAAGCCTTCACACGTGTACTCTTGGATTATAGAAAAAAGAAGTCTTTGACAAGATGACCTTCTCTCGCCTTTTTTGTCGGTGATTGCTATTGGGTTCCTATCAAAGTTGTTAGAGTAACTGCTACTGGAGGGAGTTTGAAGTTTCAGTCTATTGCTGTGAAATTCACTTTGGGCACTTATGCTTTTTGCTAAGGACCTCGTGATGTTTCTGAATGGTGATGTACATTCTTTTTAAGTTCCGTCTACTTTCAGCAAGTTTCAAAGCTATATCTGGTTTTAGGATTAACCAAATCAAACAAAGCTATTTTCCTCTGGGATTTCAAATCGAATACTTGGTCTTAGAAGGGTTATATGATGGAATAAAGCTTATGTCATATACTCAAGCTGTTTCTATTTGGGGTTTATGGCTAAATTGCGACAATTTGAAGGATAAATCCTCCTGGACTCCATCTGTTCCATCTAATGCTTCTTCCATTTTCAATTCATCCAAGACTTGAAGAACATTGCTGGACTCTTGATGTATAAACCATCTTATTGCCGATGGAAAATTTCCCTTTTTGTGGCATGATCATTTGCTCCTTTTGTCGAAGAAATTCTCTAGTATAATGACATAATGTTTCTCCATTTTTCTTATAACTCAACTGTAGTCATGTTGCATATGCATTTCAAAAAGTCTATATACAATAAAATCAAATGTACATACAAGTGACTTTTGACCATTGTTGACTTTCTACTGGTGGTTGCTTATTGAATGAGCTAGTCGTTGCTTGAGTTACTTCACTAGCCGTTGCAGTATTTATCCTTAGTCGAACTTGCCGTTGCCCATGTACAACTTCTTTCCTCTATAAATACCAACCACTTATTTCTTCGATTTGCCCAAATTTATGCGCCCAAACATTTGCTCGCGTGAATACCTTTGCTTTTGCTCCCTAAATGTTTCGCAATTCATGTTGATTGTATGCCATCTGAATAGTGAGGTGCACATTATATAGAAGGTCTGTTGAATTCTGAAAGAGAGACACAACACACTTTGCAAAGGGCACAACTTATCTTTGAGGATGGTGCTTGCACCCCTCAGACATTTTCAATTTCCACATTTCCAATTTGCCTTCTTTGAAATTTCAAAACAATCTCAAGGATAAAATTCGCTCTCTTTAGATGTTGCTGCTGGAACTGATGTCCCCCTTCCTACTGGAGCTGTTGATCCAATACTCATGCTGGGGTGCCATCGTCCTCTGTTGCTACTGCTGTGCCTATCGTCCCGACCATCCCGTACACAAAGGCTTTACTGCATATCTTCAAAATTGAGTGTTTGGTAATCAAAAGACACCAACATCTTCGAAGCTAACACATCATCTTGAAAACGCCATCAGCAAGAAGCCACACGCAATGAAGTCAAAGGAAATGACTTCCATAGTTGATTTGGCGCAGGAAAACCAGCACTAAAGGAGGTACACAAATGAACTACAGAAACATTATCACTTGATTTACTCAGTTGATATGTGGCATGCTAGATTAGCAAGTGAAATTTCATGGCTCTCTCAATCTCTACTACCCCACCTAATTGAAGTGGAAATGTCAAGCAATTGAGGTATTTACTTACCAGGGGCAAAATCGTATTTACAGGCATCTCTGTAGGCTTGTTTCAATTTTTGTGATATTTCATCTAGTTTTTATTAGCGTTCTGTAGTAAGTTATGGTTCTCAATTTGGAGTTACAGTTAACGAGATATAAATCTTTGCTGGCGGTGCATGAGGGGACAGTACCGCGTTGTACTGTTCATGATTAATATTAACTAATTTCTGACCTTACATCAAGTTGGGAATGAATTGGTTTGTTTAATATGTCATCTTATCTTTTCAATGAGACCAACCTTGCTTAAATTGGACATATCTGTTACGAGAACAAAGCCGAATATTTGTTGCCAAATTGAAGATAGTGTATGAACTTAGAAAAGTGCATGATTGGGCTTGTTTGTTTTACAACGTAAAATGAACATATATATTTAATTAAATATTTATGTATATATGAAATTAGATATATATATATATATATATATACGTATGTTTGATCTAATGTAAATGTATATTATATGACTCGTTGTGACATAATGCATGTTTGCATGTGATATGGGCTTTAGCCATATAATTAGGGATTCCTCATTTATCAAGATAAAATTATAGTTACGATTGTGATTGGAGGCATGTGAAAACTATGTCATGACGCATCCTATAGAGCGGGGAACATATAGCATGTATTCATTCCTCCAAAATCATATAGTTATCATACTTGGTATATAATTGGGAATGAGTCACAAGCCAGTTTTCACACATTCATGATATAGTTATCGTACTTGGTATAATAAGGGGCTTTGTGTTAAGTTAGAAGGATACGGTGATGCTATTTCGCTCTCAAGTTCAAATGAGACGAAGCTATTAGCGGTTATGATTCACCCTTGGTGGTGGTGTAGTGTCTTGGAAATCAGCTGAACAATCTAATCTTTCAAAATCCACTCTTGACTCGGAATTTAGAGCTCAAGTGGGGAAGTAGTGAGAACAAGTGGTTGAGGGATTTCCTAGCAGAAATTTTGTTGTGCATGAAACCAACAACGTATGTGTCCATGCGCTCTAATTGCCAAACTACAATAGCCGTTGCTAAGAGTGCGCATGATAAAATTTCTGTTTCTCGATTTCTTCGTTTCTCTGTTCCCCTAACAGGTTTGGAAAAACAATCCGTTTAGAACGCAATCTGATTTCTCTATTTCAAACAGATTTCTATTTCAAAATAGAGAAATCGAAGAAATCAAACTGAAATTTTTAGCTTCTCGGTTTAGCGAAACAGAAATAGAAATTTTTTTTTCAAATTTTCAATTTAGTCCAAAATATTTTATATCACTAATATTGAAATAGAAATAGAAATAGTTAATTTAGTCCAAAATATTTTAATAATTTTTTAATATAATCATTTCAATCAATATTGATTGAAAATCTTAACCATTGGGCCAAATGGTGGGACTTTAATGAACAAGGCTTCATTTGTTGCACGCAAGAGATTTCACGCATGGTAATAGTCAACTTGCCACATTCATATCTAACGAGTCTTTCTTCACCTACTCTTCCGTAGTATGCCAGACAACGGCTCTATCTAGCTAGCTATTTTTTTAATCATAAACTTCATATTGAGACGGTAAAAATGGGTCAAATCATTAGGGTTTCATCCGATTTTTCTTTTATAAGGAAAAGAAATCTAATAAGAAATCTGTTGTTCTTGTAAGAGTGTTGATGAAAATACAGATTTTGATAATAAATTTTTAAATAATCCTAGTGTCGATAATTTTGAAAAAATTGGTGTCAATTTTTGAACATGGTGAGGATTTTTTTAACAAAATTTGGAAAGAAATTGGAATTAGACTTGAAGTTAGGACTTTTTTAGGAGATTAGACTATTATAATCATGGCTATCATTAGACTTATTTGATTAATGTGAAATCAATTTCGGCAAAAACATAACGACATATTCATTACAATTGAATTTCAATTGATTTTTTTTTTTTTTGCCACGTTGTTTATTTTTCGAAAGAAAATATTACGTTATACGAAACGTAAACACATGTAATAGGAAATTCCATGAAATTGTATTTTCAACTTTTGTAATGTATTAGTATTATTTCGACTATTATTTTGTATTTGAGGATTTCCTATATTGTCATCTAATCAATTTCTATTCCTAGAAATTGAAATTTTATTCTGTTATCAAACGGATTTTTATTTCAGAAATAGAAATTTTAAGTCATTATCAAACGAGTTTCTTTGCTCGAAACTTGTCCGGGAATAGAAATCGAGAAATCAATTTCTGGCCGTAAATCAATTTCAAAACAGAAATTTTGTCATGCGCGCCCTAAAGATAAAGCACACAATGACAAGAGAAGACACATTCCATTGAAACATTATTTCTTGAAGCAGTTGCTTTAGCATGGATTTAGATTGATTCGATCGGTTGAAGTCGAAAGGAGATTTGGCCAATTTTCTGACAAATTTCTAGAAGAAAACAAATAATTGAAATATCGAGAGGAATGAGATTCATGCCAATTTGAGATATCTATGATGGCGGTAACCCAACTAATATATGGGTAATGTAGTGGAGATCCCTTGAAGGAGGTTCATATGGCTTATAACGAGCCTTTTTGTTGATCTTATAGCACCAAAAATGTTTCAAAGTCCTTCCTTCCTATGATGTATGTGATTGGTGCTAAATTGCATATTAAGTGAGAATGGGTTAAGTTCTTAATGAATTCCAAAATGTTATGGTAGTGTATTTATTGAATTGTGCACTTGACGGAACACCTATATGAGTGTGGAATGGGTTCACTTTTAAGGGATTTATTGCTGAATCATTATAGTACTCATGAGTAACCAGCTGTGCGAACGGCCTATTAGCACATACTCAAGTTGGACGGCAAATATTGTGAGGGTGTAGAGTGATGAGTAAGGACTCTAACCTCCAACCTTGGTTCATAGAAGGCATAACCTTCATCATTGGTTCTGTAAGGTATGTCGCATTATTTCTAAGTCTGGTTCATAGACCAAAAGACACCAGATTGTATTGCACTCCACTATGAAACCAGCATTTGTTCTTTCTCTTCTTCAGGATAACTTTTGAAGTATGTGGGAGATTGTTATGTGAAGTGTATTTCAAAATGTCTATTTGCACTAAATCTAATACCCATAGATGTGACCTTCGACCACTGCTGACCTTCTACTGGCCTATGCTAATTTGATGTGCTAGCCATTGCTTAGTTATTTCCCAAGCCGTGGTGACATTTATTCTTAGTCAAACCAGCTGATGCCTATATACTCCCGTCTTTCTTCTACAAATACCAACCGCTTTGTTCGTTATTTGATATGCCCAAATCTATGCACCTGAAAATTTTCACACACGAAATACTTGTTTCTTTTGCTCTGCGATGGTTATGCATTTCATGCTATTCCTTCTTTACCTAAATGGTGTGGGGTACACTATTAACAAGGTCTGTCAATTCCCAAAGATAGCCGCGACACACCTTCTGTACTTTGTGAACGGTGGAATTTTACTTTTGAGGATGGCCATTATACGCCTCGGCCATTCTCAACTCTTTCATTTCCAGTTTGCCATTCTCGAAATTTTACAACAAGCCAACGGTATTCAGGATTCTTCTCCGCATTGGTCTCCTGCAAGATGAGGTGTATTAATGGATACTGAAACTGCTATTTGTGGAATTAAACTTTATACAACTTCTGACCCAGATCGAGTTACTCGATCTGGGACGGCTTGAAACCAACAAAATCGACAGTTGGGACGGCTTGAAATGCTTTAAGACGGAGAGGTCCTGGAATTTCATGGTCCAAACAAATTCGATCTAATCATGGAAATAAGAGTATTATAAGTATCATATTAATTTCATACGGTATTTAAATAAGCGCTCTAACCATTGATCACTTAAGTATCATGACTTTAAAATAATTTCACTGGATTGTGGAACTAATGTGCATACAACTTCTAACCATAATCGAGTTACACATGTATTATGGTCCTATGCGAAATCGACAGTTCGAGGTGCTTGAAATGCTTTGAGGCGGAAAGGTCCTAGAATTCCATGGTCCAAATTACTTTGATTTATTTATGAAAATAAAAGACATTTTAAGTGTCATAATTTCCGTACGGTATTTACATGAATATTCTAACTTTTCAATCGAGTTCATGACTTTAAAAGAATTTCACTTGATTTTCTTAACTTTTCAATTTATTGTGGGAGTGATATAACTTTTGAAAAACATTCATCACGAGCACCATGTCACACAATAATGGTATTGAAGTGATAATTATAATACTCAAATGAACATTGTGTGGAAACTTTAGCACTCAATCAATTGAATAAATTATGAAAAATGTATTATAAATTTTAAAACTTATAATTATTGCCAACCAAAGTGAGAACACTTTCCACGAGCCTACTGCAGTCAGGGTGTACTTGCATCTCTCTTCTTGTTTTGTTCAGGGCAAGGTTTAAGGAAATAAAATCTAGGTTTCAATCAAGGCTGCTGCCTTAAAAAAAAAAAAAAAACAAGGCTGCTGCCTTTGCTTGTTCTGCTGAGTTAGCCTCCATTGATTTGGCAAACCCATCTATAATCCTGCCGAGGAGTCGCGGCAGATGCAAGCTACAGCTCCGCGTGTCGGGGAAGCTCGCAGCTGGGTTCCGGAGCTGCAGCCGACAGCCCCTCTGGTCGGACCGAGGCTTGGTGGAGCTTGAGACGTGTACCCGACTGGTCTTCTGGTTAGATCCGGGCCTGTTGGTGATTCGGAGTCGTCGTCGACCACACCTCCGGTCGGGTCGGGCCCTGACACCTCACCTCTGTTCAGATCGGGGCGTCCGCTTCTCTGTTCAGATCGGGGCCTGGCGTCCGCCGCACCTCTGTTCAGGTCGGAAATGCTGCCGTCCGCTCCTCTGTTCAGATCGGGGCCAGGCGGTGTTTCGGAGGCACGGCCGACCACGTTTCTGGTCGTTTGAAATAGTTTGTTGTTCTGTTCTTCCAGAACTAAAACTCATCTTTATTGCATAGAACTCCCTAGTTTGTGCTTATGACAAGTTCATTCCAAAGTGAGTATTATAAGGTTGCCTTCGTATTGTAGTTTTCTTTTAACTTCTTGGTCATATAGTTTCAGTGACTGTGTATCTTCTCTTTTTAAGGTTACACTAGTATGCTCTCTATCAAAGACATATCACCTGCAGCACAGAACAACATAACCACACAATTCATTCTATTGGACAAAGGCAGGGTTGCCACAGAAGGACAGAGCAAGACATGCTTGGCACTTGTGGCAGATGAGACTGCGACCGTGCATTTTCAGTTCTGGGGTGAGGAGTGCGACCTGTTCAAGCCCGGGGATATTATCCGTTTGACCAATGGGATTTTCTCTTACAACAGGAACCATCTTCTGTTGAGAGCAGGGAAGAGAGGGAGCATCGAGAAGGCTGGCGAATTCACCATGACTTATGTCGAGACTCCCAACATAAGTGAGATGCAGTGGGTTCCCGATCCAAACAATTCTAAAAAGTATGTACAGGAAGCTGTTATATCTCCTTACTCACGTATTTTCCCTCCGATGCTTTGATGGTGAATTTGTTTTGTATGCTGCTGTTACTGGCTGCAACAAATAGACAAGCATATGTGGGGTGTACAGTTTTTTCCTTGACCAAAAGCAAAAGAACCCTTGCTTTTAGGTTTGTTTTTGTTTCGGAAAAGCACTCAATTTACGTTGGAGTTTTGTTCCTGCAAGTTTGTGAAGGTCATTATATTGATTTCATGACTGTTGAGAAGCCTTTCATCACTGCTTCTATAACCTTGCATTTGAAGGATCCTACTATTAAGAATGCCAAGTTGTGAAAAAAACGTAAGTCTTTCTGTTTGTAATGGTGACTTCCGTCCAGGCATAACCTTGTTCATCTGCCTTCTTTTTCATGAGTCAAATATGTTGCACAGTAGGTGATGGATGCATTGAAATACAGGTAACGCCGGCTGGGATTATCTGTCTTATCTCTTGCAAGGGAAAGAAAATCCTAAACGTTGATTGTAGCCTAGTCCAACCTCGCAATGCATTTCAAAGCCTCATTGAGTTAAAAGCATTCCGATGATTACGCCCATTTCATTGGCACAAACTTGCATGCTTCATTTCATAGCAAACTGGCTGGGACAGCAGGGTGGTATCATAGGTGCACATTTGGCGGGTACTAACTTTCTGCTGCACAGAGTGCTGCAATAATTTGGTCATGTCTTTGTGGGAGACTTTGAAGTTTGGATTCCGATTGTCATCTGATACTTCTCAATTCCAATGATTGAGTTCTGCTTGTTGACCAAAAGAATGAGTTTTGCTCCCATAGTTTTCTCCAAAATATATATTGTTCAGGACGATTACTAAGTATAAGTGGCGTCGCTTACGATAATTTGATATATTTTACTGTTTCATTAATTAATTACTAACTGTTAACATTTTCTTATTACAAATTCTGTGGTCAAATTACCATCCATCACTGCAGATTACTAATTATAAGTGCAATCGAGTTGCCGCTACAAACATATTACGCCTATGAAATCAAATTACCACTAATGGGTGCAACCAACCTTAGGACCATTTGAAGTGCGTTACAATATTTAGGTGAAATCAGGGACATTTTCTTCAACCACAGGCCGATCCCATTAATGTATGTAATGGTATCTTCAACTATCCTATTGATTGTTTCGTCCAAATATTTTCTTAAAGACCACATGGATCATTTCGAGATGCTTAGCTCTAAGGCTACGTTTGGGAGCAAGGGTGAAGAAAATTGGGAAGGAAAATACACCGAATTTGTAATTTCCCTCGCTCCTAATCAAGAAATATTAACAATTTTCTGTCCCTTCCAAAAAAACTTTAAATTTGTCAGAATAACCATCAATTGAGGAGCAAGAGGGCGAGAAGAAAAAGGAGAACAACTACCAACTGATTTAATCTGTGACGCGAGCTCAAACGACAGTAATAATGATAAACAAACGGACAAAGCCTTAAGAGCTTTGTGGGAGTTGTTGCCCCTTGCAAGAATCTGACAAATCTGTGCCACTCGAAATTTCCAATAATCCAAACTAAATTTCACAAAAGATATGATTTTAGAATTAATTAATCAAAAATCAGAGAAACATTTACATTACATTAGTAAATACCACTGGCACGACTAACCCTGTATTCAACTTTATCTTCCTCATCTCTTACAAAGACCTAATATACATGTACATGTAGTAATCTCAATGCGGGAGGGAAAAAAGAGGGTGGGGAAGAAAAGAGAGACGCTCACAAATAACTGGTAAAATTTTCTGCCTCTCAAACTATGTATACACCTATGCAACAAACAAGCCCAACTATCATATTCCACAGTAGACAACTACGCCGCGTGCTCTCGGGTGGCGAATGGTCTGTGTGACCATGACGAGCTATAAATTAAGCCCGCCAATCCAGGAACAAAGATTCAGCGTCTCCACACTATTTAGTCGAACTCAGATATATGCAAGGGAGCTACGGTCTAGGTCAGGCTGTGGGCGACCCCTGGTAGGTGTCGGTGGTCTTTGAATGTTGAGCTCCTGCATTATACCAGAAAATTTAGAAGAATTTGTGGCTTATAAACGATTTAAGACTTTGACAAAAGGAAAAAAAAAATCAGGAAATGACAAACAGGGCTTGCCTGCATCCAGGTGTCCTCAATGACACGCTCCGGAGATGTCTCTGGTGATTGAAGGGGAGGTGGCAGTGGATGTATCAACTTGGGCACGATGACCAAACCCCTTCCAACAACTAATATTGCTCCAGCATTGTTTGCAGTTCCTAAAAACATAGAGAAAATTAGAATTGCAAATGCACGATGTAGGGGTCAGTCAAAAGCTCAGGACTTCATTTGCTTACCACAATAGTTAGTTGCAGAAAAGAGGGTAATCAACTGTCCCTGAGCAAACCGCTCAAACCCATCCATAACACATTCATGGGCCCTTATGATAAGTTGTAATTTGTTTTTCTTGCAGAAGTCTGTGACCCTGTCAGGCTGAAGTAAACAAGAGTCAATACTCAACAAAGCAATGATCAGGCTTATTCCAAAACAACCTTGTTCTTTGGAATAAAATTTACTGCAGTGACTTTTAAAGACCTAAGCTACAAAGTACTCTAATTTTTTAGCGTCCAGTCAAAATAAAATATCTTGAGAAATGAAGTGGCAATAGCACAACTAATGAGATTAGGAGCAGCTTCAAAATGGTTCTATTGCAGAGAGTGGAGGCTGGGAGGTTCTTGGACAGACGTGAAATAATGAGACAAAGGATGAAGATAAGGAAAATAATGCGATACACTAAAAATGTCAAGCAGATTTTTTGCTAGACTCAGCATTTTATTTTTACCAACAACCATTCTTGCTTTGTTAAGCAAGGTGGATATAACAGTCCCTTAAGGCTCACACTCAAAGGGATTAAGATCAAGTTTCATTGTCAAAAGCAGCCTATTAGGCAGCCTTTCTAGTGTCCTCCCACTGGAGGGATTATTGCATATAGGTTTTCTGCATTCAAAATTTAACCCCAGAAAAAACTCTAATGATTGATTTCTGAAAATTCAGATTACCTGAAGGTCTATTGATTATCCACTAGCTAGGCCTCAAGCATACACAAGACACTACTCAGCTTAGAACTTTGTAGAGACAACTGAGTATCACATAAGAACAGAGATAAGGGAGGGCACATATACTGAAAGGCAAAGAGTACAAAGAAAAGCATATCCCAATTAGAAAAACTAGCATGGCATACCCCAAATGTGACAAGGCCTGGCCCTCTAGCATTCGGCCTCAAACCTTCTACACTGTCATTTTCTGTCGGATCAGACCTGTTCAAGAAACTGTCAATAAAAAAATGCACAAAAGGTCCAATTTGAAATGGAAAAAAATGAAGACATTTATCATACCACAAAAGGTCCATCAATATAATGGATCCAGCATCCATTGTTATTGGCCTTTCAAGCTTCTCAATTTGTTCTACAGAATGTATTGACCTTCCTATGCCACCATGCATACAGATTATCTTTTTCTCTATGAGAGCAGCAAGCGGAAGATAGTTGAAAAGTTGATTAAACCGTGTCCATGCCCATATTCCATCATTCTCTCCCTATACAAAAGCAAATTGAGATAACATGCCTTGGAAAAGAGAACAAATGACTGAACACATGCACTCACCATTCGCTCAATACATTCAAGACGAAAACCGAAGAGTGCATTTATGTCAGCTGCCTCGTGGTTTCCTCGTATCAAGTGAACACTTTCTGGGTATTCAATCTACAAAAAGGTAACCACAGCCCAAGTTGGTAAAACAACATAAACATTGCATTGCATTTGTATATATAACCATCTCTTTCAAAAGCAGAAACATGCCTTAAGAGCAAGAAGCAAAGTTATAGTTTCCAAACTGTGCTGTCCCCGATCAACGTAATCTCCCAAAAACAAATAGTCGATGTAGCTGTGTCAATGCATAAAGAGATTATCAGATGGACATTTAAGTTTCAATTTCACATGACATAAAAAAAGTAAATATATATCCAATACGGGGAAAACTTCCTCCCCAGAAGAATCAATTCACTAGATTTTACTATTATCAGAGATTCAGAAAATGTGTGGCCCTTTAAGCAACATGAAGAAAATTCACCACCATAAACTGAACCTCACAATAGTAGGGAATGCCAGATTCGACATTTCCAAGCCTTCCTTTGAAGAAACCGAAATCATGACAATAGTCTACAGTTTAAACTTGTGATTGAATTTCTGAACAAAAACTTATACATAATCACCTTAATGTTGTGAAACTTCGAACAAATTATATTATGACTATGAAGCAGCCACCATCAGCCCCAGTGCCTATTGCAGTTATCATTTCGGTACTGTTTTTAAACGTGTGACACTTGGATCTTCTCTCCTGTTGTCATGCTGTTTCTCAGCGAAGACCAGCATGCATAGGACATTTACTACAAGTATAGAACTTAGAAGAAATGATTGAAACCATAGTGAACATACGTTATATCTCCTGCAGTGGAAGGAAAACCATATTCATCGAACAAACGCATGAGATCGCCAAATTGACCATGTAGGTCACCAAATACTTTAACTGGAGCTTTTAACTGAAGAACTGTTGGCTCATGCATGAAAAGCTGCTCTGCAGCATAACAGAGCTCCCCAACTTCGTAAGAATCCAGGAAAAACCTCCTATTAGCAGGAGCTTTCCAATTTCGAGGCCGAAGCAAAGTGGCTATAATCTGAAAAGAGAAGAGGTAATTAGCCTGGCAAAAGTTCTAATGAGGATGATGGCATTGACTTCTGTATCACTCACCTTCTTATGCAAGCCTTGAGGAGATTTCTGTCTGGTGAACTTTTTTGTAGGATATGACAGCTCATTATTCATTGGAACCATCCGTCTGCTCTCATTTTCAAATTGATCCAGTGATAGCTGTCTTACCATTCCACCAAGGTTACCTACAGCCTCTTTAGCAACTACCACCTGTAGGACAACAATGTAAGCATGAAGAACAGAGACTAAAACACCCTTTGATGTGAGACCATGACATAAATTCACAGACTTACAGCTCTAGGATGAAGACGAACGTCTCCCTCAGTGTCACTACCATCTGAAGCAGTTTCAGCTGCTGGAGAGTTTTCCTCTGATACTGATGTTTCTTCTGCAGGGACAGAAGATGCAGTTTGAACAGCTTGCCAGACAGCATTAGCCGCCTCAGCTTCAGCAGCTGAAGCCTCCCTGAGTTTTTCCATTGAGTTTTTGTCCATGCTAGAACTGTTATATACACATCATTAAGAAACACGCAGATATGATGCTAACTAAAATGCTTGGGCATGTCTGCATCACAACAAGTGCCTGTAGGCACACGGCCTAGTGGCTAGAAAAGGAGGGAGGCAGAGAGGGGACACAAGATTGGGGGCGAAAAGAAACAATTATATGTCACTGCAGGCACAACAAATTCCAGACTTGTACTTGAGAAAAGAAAGGTCAGGAGAAATGGGGAAGAAAGTATAATACCCCATGCCACCAGATGAATTATCTAGTGCACTATCTGAAGTTGGAGATGTTGCAGAAACAACTCTAGGCGCATTTAATTTTGGACTACTGATAGGTGAGGCTCTCTCCGATGTTAACATGGGTGAATCACCATCCGACTGGAACAGCGAATTTTCGGCGACCAAAAGATCATCAAGCAGAATATCTGCACCAAATAATTCAAATTATATTAAGGGAACAAATAGATGACCAAATGAGAAGAACATATGTCATGCAATCGCTGGAAAAGCCTTCTGAACTAAACAAACAATTAGATGGACAAAAATGAAACTTCATCAAAATATCTGACCAGATCATAAATCAGCATAGTATGCTGCATGAATGAACATTACAAAGCTCTTAATCATAATATGTCTGCTTATTGTAAATTTGAAAACATTCCTCTTTTCAACAGAATAACATTCAACTAAACCCATAGTGAAAGGAAAACATGAGACGAATGATATGGATGGCCATTTCCATTCTGTTATATGAGTCTCACTCTCACATATGAACCACGGTCAAGCCAGTGAAAACTAAAAATGAGAAGATTACAAGACAAGAACCACAAAAAAGAGTTCCAGTTCCATGTGGACCCTGATTCCCATTTTATTTTTAATTCTTGTCTAAGATTATTATTGCACTGGAAAAATTAGGTGTTGATAATACAATTGAAACTGAAAAAAGTCAGTTTATGTATATAAACTTTGTAATATTATAGTTTTTGACATTTTGGTCTACATGATCAAATGACATGTAAACGAAGCTTTTACTTGACAAAATTTTGGAATCTTAAGACTTTGGGAAGTTCATTCTTTGTTCAGCTATAGCTATTTTTGTTAGAGCTTTAACCTGCATGATAACATCTGTTAGAGACCTGACATCCCTGTCTCAGAGGCTATACCAACTCAGATACTGTTATACCAGATATTACCAACTAGTCCTGATAAAGCATCACTTTTTCATTTGAAAAAAAATAAACATTCTTTCACTTTGTACAGGTGTTGTCATAATATGCCCAATTATTTTAGGCAAGCAAAACATCTACTTCACTCTGAGCTGTGTGTGAAGCCATCAGAAATTATATATGCAACCAAAAAAGTAACAGCCTCTGTGCCAGGGTTGTTGGACCTAACATTAACATGATCTGCAATAGGTCTCCTCCAAGGACCGTAACCAGAAGTCTCTGATGACAGAAGTCTAATAAGAGACAGTTGAGCAGGACAGAACATTCTTCAAGAACAATTGCTAAAGATTGTGGTTTTTATACAGTTTCCAGATACAGTTCCAACTTAAGCATTATGACCCAAAAGAAGAAATATCTGATTACTATAAACAAACTCTTCTTTAATCGGCCTTTTTTAAATCTAGAATTGCCATCCACCAAGTGCTACAATAAATCGATATTGATTCCAAGGAATAACATGCCTTTTAATACACAACATGATAATGGTGGATAGAATAGCAGTTTGTCTTCCTTAATAAAGCCGTAAATAGCAAACTTGGTGAGAGTAGATATTGAACTTGCAAATACAACTAGCCTAGTACCGTGCCATGCACCAGTGAATCAATAGATATAAGTTACACAAAATGAAATTAACATGCATGTAACAATCACGCAGCTGCATCTGCGCTCATCTAGGCCCAGCACAAGGACCGTATTGCCCGCTTTATGGCTCACCCAAAATCATATGACTTTTAAATGAGTCGTGCTAGCTTACAAATGCGCAAAAATTACTTGTGAAAATACATCTATTCAAACACAGATGATGTGGAAATAATCCAACTTCCAACATATCCACTCTGGACCAAATCAGGTTCACCACTAGAATAACTTGGGAGCTATAGTCGGCTCATCTACACATCACACCCACATGACTTTAAGATGTGTCAAATTAGTTTGAGATTGTACGACACTTATTTAACAGCACAATAGCTTTGACATCAATGATATGAAATTCCCCAAGCGCCCCCCCCACCCCAAAAAAAAAAAAAAAAAAAAAGCGCTCACCCTCAGCCTCTATAGTTTCACTATGCAAAAGTAAGCGCACCATTAAAATTATGGATTGTCTTTATATGTAGGTGCTATATATAAGTAAAGTATCCATTTGATTGGAGAGATCTATCTAACTCCTCATGCAAAAATGACTTATATCCTCATTTTCAGATTAGATTGATCAGGAATCCTTTTGTGTGTTTTCTAAATAAATAAACTGTCTTTGGAAGACAAAATAGCAGGACTTGGTAACTCGTTGATCCACAAAGAGTATCTACACATACATTTTCAAATTGGTGCGCAGGTTCCAAGGTAAGTAGAGTATTTACCCTACTCTAGAACTATCCAGAAGGTACCAGTTCCAAATTTTTGGAACTTAGAATGTACCCCGTAGTCTCTTGGAACCACCCTAAACCCGAACCTGTCAGTTACAGAGGTTCCAGTGTACCCTGTACTACCCCATATTTTTCTAAGATAATTTTTTTTGAATAAAAAATTGTCACATTTATAGTTATACGATTGATCATTTGGCATAAAAATGTTCATGTCTAACTGTAACATAATTCTAAAATAACAGTAACATCAGAAAAAATAAAGAAATAAATCAGGTTCCACCTATCTTTTAAATCTATGAGTTTATATAAAATATATCCCACTCTACTAAAAGCATGAACTAAGATAAAAAGTCGTAGACATAACCAAGCTCATCACAAGTGGGGCAAAATTGGATTGCAGATAGTTAATCAGTTAGGGCCTTCATCCATTGAAATGTGAAGATTTCATACTGACACTAAGAAAGTCATAAGTATTTAAAAGCAAACATAATTAATTAAGCAATAATCTACAGGGTACAAGGCAGAGGAATCCAAGGTGGAAACAGGAATGTATAACCCAAACCCTAGAACCTACCTTGTACTCACCAATCCCAATTTTTCAGAACTTGAGAACCTACATTACAAGCTCTAATACCCACCCTGGAACCTTCCCGACTATGATAGTTCCCTAAAGTCTGCAAGCTGCACAAGTTCTCCTGCAGACGCCTAATTAATTGTGCCTAACTTTATCGCCAATTGCTCATAATCTGTACCATTCTTTAATAGAGAATGTACAGTTCATATCTTGTTGGTAAAATAATTCTGATGAACTCCAATAAGCAGGTGAAGAAAGGTACATAGGTCATACACTTTACTTTGTCTATTCCATTAGATAACCAGAGTCCCAAAAATAGTGCTCTTCATGATTTTCTTTTACATCTCCAAAATTTTCAAAAGGACAAACCACAAGTTCAAAGTTTACAATTCAAATCATGCTACATTTGGACCCATTTTATTATTGCTTTTCTTATTGTTCATGTCATTGTACCAAAAAACCATTAATGATCTGATTACTATGTCATTGAAACTACTAGGTACAATATAAGATCCTTTGCTAGATCCTTTCCAATTTAATTTCTTTACCTCCTCTAAGACCACCGTAGACATATATGCGAACACCAACAGCAGCAGCTGCATGGCGGCAACGGCGCATAAGCTCCAATGTGGGATCATACTGAGAGTGATCCTTGCTAGTGCGAGACGAAGTCACAAGTCCATTTCTATCCAGCCAGACTCCAGCAGCAGTGTCCAAAACTATCAAAACATAACAAAGGTTGTAAAAACAGATATTTGCATAGTATAATGATGATATTGGAAAATAAGATGATTAGGATTATGCCAAAAGTAGTTTGCATATATACATCGTAGATTAAAGAGATTACCTGCTATAGCTGCTTCACCTTCAACAGCACGTCCTCCTTTGAGGACACCTCCTGTGACATGCAACCGAGCACCAACAAAGACCTGCAACCACACAAACATTTTGGTTCATCGGGTAATAAGCCGTAATATGCATATCCAAACCCAGTCCTCTCAAAGACTGCACGACTGCTCTTCAAGTTCATTAAGCAAAGTGGGAACAAGAAAAAGCATATACTTACCGCAGCATGTTGGTACCTTGGCGAAGGAGATACCCCAGGAGCAAGAGTCCACTCCCATTGACCATTCCTATGCATAAGCAGGCCATAAGCATCGGCCAGTGGCTGTGAATGCCAGGCAGATTAATAGTTTAAGAGATATAGTACGAAAAGACCAAAAACGTATATTATCAGATACGGGAGATCTTGGTAATTTGATTTCTTTTATTTTTATTTCTTTTTTGCTTTCTTTCTGGGCCGCACACCTCCACATGCAGGTGAGAGTGAAGTTCTAAATAAGAGGTCTATGCTTGAAAACTCTCCATCCTCAACATCCAACTGGATACTGTAGTATTACTACCCTCTTGCTGTAGTACTAAGGGGTTTGCCATCTTTGTCCTTTCCTCCTTATTGAAATTAACACAAAAAGATCCATCATGAAACATTTCGACTGTAGGATATTGAGAGCATTTGTGTAACAAAAATCATGAGTTCGACCTAGTCCCACAGATTCTGACAGTTGAATTTTAATGTTCTCGAGGCTGAAGGAGGAACAGCTGTAAATTAAGGTCCAACGTATGTGGTCCAACAAACCATCACAGACGTTACATTGGATGTATCAATTTGGAATGCCAACACAATGTCTCAAAATTTTCAAGGGAAGCATGAGGCTTTACTAAGTGCCTTATAAATTACTGCCTAAATGCGAAGATCATTCTTTCAATCAGAAAAACTAAACTCACACAAGATTCAACATCTTCATCCACATACTAATCAAGTGGAAACAAACTTAGGAAGGAAGAAGCTCAAGAACCAAAGCCAAGTGGAAGAGCGAACCATCTAAATGGCATGCCAGTAATACCACTGAAGGTACAGACCTTACTGCCCTGAAGAGGCCTAATGTATGTGGTCCAACAAAACATCACAGAGGGTACAATGGATGTATCAATTTGAAAATGCCAACACAATATCTCATAATTTTGAAGCGGAAGCATGAAGCATTTTTTGAGTGCCTCATAAAGAACTGCCGAAACACATGGGTCATTCCTTCGATCAGATAAAAACTAAACTCACGCATGATTCAACATCTTCATCCACATACTAATCAAGTGGAAATAATCATAGGAAGGAAAAAGCTGAAGAACCAAAGCCAGGTGGAAGGGCAAACCATCCAAATTTCACGCTAGAAGTACCATCAAAAGTAGTTCTTCAGTGAAAATAGATCTTACTGCCCCCAAAGAGAACCAGTAATTCATCACAAGAGACTGTATTGGATGTATCAATTTGTAAATGCCAACACAAAATCCTAAATTTTAAAGGGGAAGCACAAGGCTTTTCCAAGTGCCTTATATAGGGCTGCCTAGATGCAAAGGTCACTCCTTTGATTAGGGAGAAACTAAATTCACATGATTCAATATCTTCATCCACATACTAATCAAGTAGAAACTAACTTAGGAAGAACAAAGCTCAATAACCAAAGCCAAGTGGAAGAGGAAACCATCCAAATTACATGTCAGCAATACTATTGAAAGTAGTTCTTTAGTGAAAATAGATCTTACTGCTCCTGAGGAGTCTCTTCCACCGCAAAGTAAAAACATGCCATCTGATCGTGCACAAGCTGTTGCATACCTGCAAAAGTTTTGTAGAGTTATGTATAATTTAGTATTTCATATGTGGAGAGAATGAATAGATAGCATCTGCTTTTCCAACGTAAAAGAGCTTAGGTACAATCATTGACAAAGTGGTAATGCACCGGAAATCATTTGCAGTTACTAATCGCCATCATTAACAATATGCAATTAGAGGCAACTGACTTTCCCAACTGTGTAACATATACTTACATTCTTGCAGAAGGTCTATCACCTTCTGGGTTGAGCCTGCGCCAAACATAAGGTTTCTGGGCAGTATCTAGTACCCAAGCATCTGAAAGAACTCTTTTTCCTATAAAAGAATATTTCCCATGGTCAAGTTATCATTAGCCTTCCAACAATGCCTTCATCAAAAATACAAAAAGACCTAAAAGCAAGAATAATGGCTTGACAGACCGACAATTCTAGAAATAAAATGAAGAAAACAAAAAGCATTGCATTGTATTGCAAAGGCAATATAAGGTGTCATAATAAATGAGCAAGCACCACGTGTCCACAATTGAAAAGGATACTTTGCCAGATAATATCCTTTAGAAAGTTCGATCCAAAGCTATAATGGCAATGGAGACTCCATGCATATATAATCCAAATAAATCCCTAAACAAACAATACGAATCACTTCACACCTCCTCTCAAGTGCAATTTAAGAAAGAAACTGTATGAAGCACATGACAACATAAACAAGAACCACATGGGAAATGACCTATTAGTTCAGTGAAGAATGCAAAACTAGGCCATGATACCATGTGTTAGAAAGTTCACTCCTAATGCTAAAGCCATTATGTTGATGGAGACTACAAGTATATGAGGTCCCCAAAAAATTTTAAAGACAAGCCATGTAGGATACTTGTATAATATCATCATGAACATACTCTAAAAAGGAAATAAAAAAGAACATTTTGATGCATCATCAAAATAGCATCGCAATAACCATTCAAACGAGTTGCTGAGGATGAATAACACCATAATGGTTCAAGCCCAACACATTTGAAACTAGCTGCAGCATTTTGCTCACAGTATATTACACATCTACTTTAAAGTTAGAAATCTTTTTCAAACAAAACTAGAGAAGCAAATAGATTCAGCACAAAGCATGTCTTATAGCCATCTCATCTAATCAAAGAGAAGCAAAGAGCAATGATCATAAAGCATCTCCCCTAAATTTGCAGTGGTTACCAGTATAAATGACAAGTTGATCACTTCTAGTAGCATATCTTCAAGAAAAACCAAAAACAATTGAAAACACTTACCGTCATTACCACTGACAGAGACAAGATATCTCTGAGCAACCAAGTCCATTACATGACCATATCGAGGCCCAGGACCCTGCCCTTGCACCAACACCCTACATATTGAGACCGAATACTAATATTTATCAGAAATCCTTCTCTGTGCAGAAATTACTTCTCATGATTTGGCAGCAGAAGTTCACCTGTGCCACTTGAACTTGTCGTTAGTCAAGTCTAGCACGTAAAGATCATCCGTGGAATGCCCAGCAGGGCCTATGCCACCCTATCAATGGAGACACTTCACGCGTAAATTTAAACCAACAAAGACACCACTAGCCATTCATGGCCACATATTTCCACATCACAATTACCTGAAACACGACCATAGTGCCCACTGCAGCCGCCGCGTGTGCAGCCCTAGGAGATGGCGGGTCACCCGCAGGTTTCATCCTGAATTCATCAATCATACAGAGGTAAACAAACAGCAGTTACTAATCAAGATCCGATACTACTACTCAAAACGGGAAAAAGAGGAAAGGAAATGAGGGAAAGCAGTTGCCTTGTCCATTTCTTGGTGAGAATATCGTAAGAATGCACTGAATTCGTGACTCCGGCTAATCCTAGCACAACAGCAACCAGCATTTCAGAGAGCGGGAGAGAGAGAGAGAGAGAGAGAGAATTGAAAGGTGAAAACAGCCGAACTAATCCAAAACGGACCGATCGAGAAATTTAGCAGTCATTAAGAGCGAACAAAAATCGCGGAAACACACTCGAAGCGACACGACGGGTACTCACTGATGCCGGGGGCGGAGGAGGCGGCGCCGCCCTCGATGGCGGTGGCGCCGCCGAAGAGGATCAGGCGGGGGCCGTGGGACTTGGTGGCGGCGACGGCGGTGAGGGTGTGGCCGACGCGGGGGAGTGGGGCGTCCTCGTCGGCGTCCCAGTAGGTCTCCAGGTTCCGATACGTCGGCGCCGGGTACAGCCATGGCTTCGATCCCATGGAAGCCGCGAGAGAGCGCAGCACGGGAGCTTCCCCTTTCCCCCACCCGCAGGCCCGGCCTCGAAATTCAGCCGATCCGAAAAAGGATCAAACCCGAGCCCCGAGCCCCGAGCCCCCCGAACCCGAACCCGAACCCGAACCCCCCGAGCGGAAGCGAGATCGCGGAGGGCTCGGGGAGGCTCGAGGGACCCCGGCGGCCGAAGCTTCTCGATTTGGGGAGGGGCGAATCAATGACGGCGGCGGCGGCGGCGGCGGCGGCGGCGATGGGATGTAATCGGGGCCGCGCCGGGTGGTGCTGCAACGAGTCAAACTCGAGTGGGTAGAGAGAGAGAGAGAGTCGCAGTCAGAGACGATGAATGGGAAAAAGAGGAGAAGGAGAAAAAGAATTAGAAATAAAATTTAAAAAAATTGAAAGAAAGAAAGGATTTCTAGAGAGAGAGAGAGAGAGAGAGGGGGGAGGAGAGTCAATGGTCAACGGAGAGGGACGCCGTTGGATTTCCTTCTTTTCTTTTCTTTTTTCCTGTTTTTTTGGTTCGCATGTTTGAAAAGAAAATGACGGTTGCTTCTATAATTCAATTAATCCCCACTTCTGGATTCCTCTCGAAGGCCTCCAATTTTGACGCCCACGAAATTTTTCTATCGATCGAAAAATTCATATGAAAAAGAGCCCGATCGAGATATTTTGCACCTCTCGATCATGACCGTTCCATCTCTAGGGTGTCGGGGAACTCGCAATCGAATCCGAACAGGTGACCTTGTCACAGGAATAGATTGAAAATCACGAGAAATAGATTGAAAATCACGGAGAAAAAGGAAAATATATATGGTAACTTGACCATTCAATTGGTCAGTTTTTAGAGAATTTATAATCCTAGTACATTTCGTCAAAGAAGCCTCATTTTCAAACGTGTCTCTCTCAATCTGACTCATCCAATTACGTGGGGTTCTTAGGATCGCTCTCCAGTGGACCTGCGACGAAGATATGATTACTTGGGATTGTTCAGAATATTTTTCAAAAAGTTTATATCGTTTAAAATAATTAATTAATAAAAAATATTTTTATCAGCAACAATAATCTATGTTTAAATAAGAAATATTTTGTTTATCCATTTTTATAAGCAATACAAATGATTACTTTTTAGAATTCAAATCATTCATTTTTCCCAAAATAAGCGCATCTTTAAATTATCGATGTCCGTCCAGATCACTATTCTCGACCCACACTCTTCTTCGCATAGGAGAATCGACACCGATGCATTGCAAAAGCCACGGGTCTGATCTTCTCCATAATCCTCGACCTACTCCTGCTATTCTCTCGAGTTGCATTTAGAGGTCCTGTCGGTACCAATTTTAAATCAATCCCAACATGGAAGGGTCCCAACCTAGCAAAGACATCAATTCTCACTGGAAAATCGATAACTTTGAAATTATATCATAAGCTCGAAAAGTACCTCTCACCCTTGATCATTTGATAGCATAAAATAAAAAAGGTTTCGCTAGCACAATAATCCTTGAATTATTGTGAGATTAACAGTTTCTTATAAAGCGCAAATTCTTAAATAAACAAACTCCATAACAAATTATAATTATTTATTTTTTGTTTTTTGTGGTCAGATTATATTATTATTTTCACATTAAATTAGAAACTGTTATCCAATCATTTCTCCCAAAAAAAAAAAAAACAAATCCATCTTGAAATAAAATCTTACTAAACCACCATTGAAATAACATACCTCGAACCCAAAATAATTTTTTGCCCTTTCAAGTCCCACGCCAATTCCTTTTGCAAGATGGATTACATTAGAACCAACCTGTAGATCCACATCAAAGAATTCGGGTCTACATATCATTAGAAACAAGGCATGCCGACAAAATCAAATCATTTCTTAGGACTCGAACGAGAAGGCTTTTCTAACATGTCGCGACCTTATCAACAACAAGTTCATTGTGATCGTATTCAATGACTGACATTATATCTCGTCGGTCACTGTGGAGAGTCGAGGCCAAAATTTTGTGGATCAGACCCGACCGCCAAGATCGCTCGCGATAACTTTGCCTTTGAGAAATACACCTCGAAAAGCATACGAGAGATGATCGTGATGTCGAGTGACGCGGCCATGAAGAGCTAATGAAAACATGACATTGTGAAATGTGGTCCACTTAACCTGGTGGTGGCAATTGGGGCGAGGGGGTGCAAAGTGATGGATACCAATCACAAAACCGCATTAACTTAGCTTTTTTTAATGAACTATATTGTCAATCAAAACATAATATATAGAAATCAAGGAGGCATACCTTATTAAACTTAATCAAATCAGGAGAGGATCCGCAATGTCAACTTGACTCTTCTTTTTGTTGGTCAAAGTTGTCAACTTAACTTCAACCGCTTGGAATTTTCCAGCAGGTGCTTATATAGAAAATAAAGAATGTCAATTTTTGTTTAGGGATAACAATATAAATAATTCTTAAATTTTGATCCAAATATGCGATTCCTAAATTTTTAATTTATTCAATATAATTCTTGAACTTCTACTAAATGTGCAATGTCATCCCTGAACTTTTAATTTGTTCAATATAATCCCTAAACTTTTAATACATATTCAATTTAGTCTTTAAATTATATGATAACGTTCGACATTATTTTTCTATTAATTCAAGTTAAGGGACAAAAGTCTAATGATTATATCGAATAAATTAAAAGTGCAGGAATCATATTGCATATTGGGTGAAAATTTAGGGACCATATTGAACAAATTAAAAATTTATGGATCACATTGCATATTGAGTAAAAGTTTAAGGATAATATGTGGCATTTTCCCTTTTTTTTTAATATAATATGTTTTCGGTGATTCATCAATATAGTTTTCATTTGATTGCTCGTGCTTATGCGAGAAGCGTCATCTCTGAAATCACGAGGCGATTGGCCGTTCGGCGTTCGCATACGCTGTCATTGAATATTCTCCAGATAAAAAGTCGGCATGCTGCTCGGGAATCTAAAGAAGGTCGAATCGAATATGGAGACTCCCCTGTTTATGGTCCAACCCTTCTTGCTCGTTTGACTCCCCAAGATTCACGCTTCTATATTCATGTCCACTGCTCGAGCTTGACATATCATATCAAGCATCGTGTGTACTGATCCAATGCTCGGATCATTGACACTTTATGCTACTCGATATTATGGTCCGACGAGAACTCACTACGCAATGCTCTCATCATTATCAATATACACCATCGCTCACGGTTTCATGATAAGTGTTAAGCATCCGAGGGCATTTCTCATCCTGGGTTATGGTACTTAGCTTGCTCGCTGCCTACTTGTGTGAGCGTTGCCATGCTCCAGAAATATCAAGTCGATGCGATGGCCATGACTTGTGTGTATCCGTTGCTTCTCGGCATGCTAGCTCATTACGCAACCCTGACAGCATACTGTTGGCTGGGTCCACCTTTATGTGAAGCCCAGCTAGTATTAAAAAAGAGAGAGAGAGAAGTTGAAAAGAAAGTGGTGCCTTCGTGCGTTTGTGCGTGTGCCAAAGTGAGGAGAGAGAAAGATAAAAGAAAAGGGTGTTGGTTTGTGCAGACTAGAAGAGATAAAAAAAAAAAAGTACAAAGATAGAGACCCACCGGGAGAAAGTGCACGAAAGAGAAGAGAGGACTGAATCTTTGTGATCCAGATTCAAATGTCAAACGTTGACGGAATCGGCTCAAATTAATTTGAGTATGTTATTTGTGAGATCAAGAGCTATGAATTGATGAGTTTTATTCATCGAGAACCACATCCAAATTCTCCAATTATAATTAGGGTTTTCTTGCTACGAATTTGTTTATCTACATATATGGTGATGAAATGAGATCGTAATATTGATGTTGTGCATCTAGTATGTGACTAGAGAATAATACTTTGTGTATCATGCTATTCTTGGTGATTAGTGGATGTTTTGAGCAGTCCGTGTTTTTTTCCCATATTGGGTTTTCCATGTTAAATTCTTAGTATCATTATTTGCTTTGTATACTTATCATTTCGACATTATATTTGCATATTGTGAGGTTATATATTGTTAGTCATTGCTCGAGGTTAAGAGAATTTCAATTGATTTAGTTTTAGGGGAGAGATTGATCCTAGATTGGGTTTGGCTCGTAGTGAATTACTGTATCTAAGTTCTCCCCAACAAACCGCTATCAAAGCCAGGTTGAAATTCTAGTGTTAAATGGAGAAACTAGCGGCACCATATTTAAGTTAAATGCCTCATATTATTTTATTTGGCAGCCTCGAATGGAAGACGTGTTATATTGTAAAGACTTATTTGATTCTATTGAGGGTGATGAAGCTAAATAAGATGAAAAAAAAAAAAGACAAAGAATGGGAGAGAATGAATCGGAAAACGGTTGGGTTTATCCGATAATTGATTGATGATAGTGTATTTCATCATGTTGCTCAAGAAACAAAAGCAAACATTTGTGGAAGAAATTACAAGATCTCCATGAGAGAAAAACTCCATAAAATAAAGCTCGTTAAGCAACTTGTGAATTTGAAATATAAGGAGGGGAGTAATATGGCAAAACATTTGAGTGAATTTCAAAATGTTGTAAATCAATTGACATATCTTGAGATTGATCTTGGTGATGAATTGCAAGCATGCTTATTACTTGGTACTATTCCCAATAGTTGGGACACCTTGGTTGTGACGTTAAACAACTCGACTCCTTTTGGTGTGCTTTCTATGAGCATAGTTAAAGAAAATTTGTTCAATGAAGAAACAAGAATAAAAGGCTTAAATTATATTTCTATATCGGATGCTCTTGTTATAGAAAACAAGGCAAGAAGTCATTCAAGAAGGTTTCAAAAAAATGATACTCGAACCAAGTCAAGAGGAAAGTCGAAATCAAGGCCGAGAGGAGTGTGAAGTGTTATAATTGCGGCAAAATGGAACATTATACAAAATAGTGTTGGTTGCCAAAAAGAGATAGATCCCATGATAGAAATGGAGATTAAAAGAAAGAAGAGAAACAAGCTACAACGGTGGTTGCATCCAATGGCAATATTGTGTTCGTACGTGACAACGGATATGTGAATCTTACATGCCAAGACTCTATGTGAGTTGTTGATTCCACGACTTTTTTTCCTGTCACCTCAGCGTGATTACTTTGCTTCTTATCATGGTGAGGACTTTGGTTGTATTAGAATAGGAAATAGTGGTGTTTCCAAGGTTATTGGCATGGGAGATGTTTATTTGGAAACCGATATCAGATGTATTAGAAACAAGGCATATTGACGAAATCAAACCATTTCTTAGGACTCGAACGAGAAGGCTTTTCTAACATGTCGCGACCTTACCAACGACAAGTTCATTGTGATTATATTCAATAATTGACATTATATCTCATCGGTCACTATGGAGAGTCAAGGCTAAAATTTTGTGGATCAGACACGATAACTTTGTCGTTCAGAAATACACCTCGAAATCATGTGAGAGATGATTGTGATGTTGAGTGACACAGCCACAAAGAGCTAATGAAAACATGACATTGTGAAATGTGGTCCACTTAACCAGGTGGTGGCAATTGTGGCAAGGGGGTAAAAAGTGATGGATACCAATCACAAAATCACATTAACTTAGCCTTTTTTAATGAACTATATTGCCAATCAAAACATAATATATAGAAATCAAGGAGGCATACCTTGTTAAACTTAATCAAATGAAGAGAGGACCCACAATGTCAACTTGACTTTTTTTTTTTCGGGTCAAAATTGTCAACTTAACTTCAACCTCTTGGAATTTTCCAGCAGGTAAAGAATGTCAATTTTTGTTTAGGAATAATGATATAAATTATCCTTGAATTTTGATCCAAAGATGTGACCCTTGAATTTTTAATTTGTTCAATATAATCCTCAAACTTTTATTAAATGTGCAATATTATTCTTGAACTTTTAATTTGTTTAATATAATCGATAAACTTTTGATACATATTCAATTTAGTCCTTAAATTATATGATAATATTCAATATTGTTCTTCTATTAATTAAAGTTAAGGGACAATGTTGATTATTTTAATATAGTTTATGGATTAAATTGAACATATATCAAAAGTTTAAGGATATATCAAACAAATTAAAAGTTTGAGAATCACATTGCATATTTAGTGACAATTTAGGAACCATATTGGACAAATTAAAAATTCATTGATCACATTACATATTGAGTAAAAGTTTATGGACAATGTGTGGCATTTTCCCTTTTTTCAATATAACATGTTTTCGGTGATTCAACAATATAGTTTTCTGTTCCTTAAGCACAAATAAAATTTTCCTTTCCGAATTCTTAATCGGATCTTACATAGCCACTTTATTTCATTTGATTTCTCATGCTTATGCGAGAAGCGTTGTCTTTGAAATCACGAGGCGATTGGCCGTTCGGCGTTCGCATACGCTGTCATTGAATATTCTCCAAATAAAAAAAGTCGGCATGCTGCTCGGGAATCTAAAGAAGCATTGAACCGAACATGGAGACTCCCTTGTTTATGGTCCAACCCTTCTTGCTTGTTTGACTCCCCAAGATTCACGCTTCTGAATTCAGGTTCACTGCTCAAGCTTGACATATCATATCAAGCATCGTGTGTACTAATCCGATGCTCGGATCATCGACATTTTATGCTACTCGATATTATGGTCCGACGAGAACTCACTACGCAATGCTCTCATCATTGTCAAGTCACACCGACGCCCACAGTTTCATGATAAGTGTAAGCATCCAAGCGCATTTCTCATCCTGGGTTCATCTGAAAACGGTACTTAGCTTGCTTGCTGCCTTCTTGTGTGAGCATTGCCATACTATGAGAAATATCAAGTCGATGCGATGACCTGTGACTTGTGTGTATCCGTCGCTTCTTGGCACGCTAGCTCATTACACAAGCCTGACAGCGTACCTCAGTCACGCTTGGCCAAGGTAGCTGAATAACACCTGAGAAATGCATCCATCCTTCTCAAGCCATGGCCAGCCGATGCAGCCTATAGATCCCATCAGGAATGCCCAAATAATCAGCTCATATTGCCGAATATGTAGCGCTAATCTGGCTCGGCATATCCGTGCTTTGCTCCTCCCACACAGGGTAAGCAAATAGCAAAGGCACATGCTCAAGACAACAACACAAGAACGCCTTTCAGAACTGTATACAAATGGAGTTCAGGGAATAGAAACCGGTTCTTTGGTAAAGAAGCACATATAACTAAACACAACAGAACGGTCTGCAATGGAAGCAAACCAATCAGACGGGCGAAGAAAAGATTTCCTTGCTTCTGCAATCTACTTGTGGACAAGAAAAGCAACAAGAAATAGGGAATCAAGAGCCGAAAAATCCAATGTTCTAACCCCTAAAGAAGTTACAGATTTTCTTATTTCCTAGACTCAAGTTTACAGTATACACCAGACAAGTGTGACTCCGATGCAACCAAAATTGAAGGTTGGAACGGGCCGAGAGAGGGAAATGAACACTGCAATACATCCTCTCTCTCTCTCTCTCTCTCTATTCGACCATCCGACACTGTCCAACTACATGGTGAATCACAAATCACAGAACTATATACAGATTGTAGAATTAACACGCATATTGTCAAACAGGCGGTGGCCTCTCTGTTTTCGTCTTCCATTCTTCGTTGCGGCATTTCGTCGAACAGGTGGTGCGGAGCCTCGGTTCAAGCCCGCCCCTTCTCGCGGCGGAGAGGATACAGGAAACGCGGACGGTGGAGACGATGCTTGGCCGCGTCGGAGCCGAGAGGAGCCACGGCCTTCGGGCTCGCCCTCGCTCCGTGCGCGATCAGCAGCAGAGCGAGGTGCGCGTGCCCCGCCTCCACCGCGCACTGCAGCGGGGTGTACCCGGCGTCGTCCACCACGTTCACGCTCGCCCCGTGGCTCAGCAACACCTTCACGCTCTCGACCCGGCCCTTGAACGCCGCCCGGTGCAGCGGCGTCCACCCGTTCTGATCCCGCGCCTCCACGTCGGCTCCCCCTCGAGGCAGCTCTTCATCCCGATGACGTCGTCGACCCTCGCCGCCCGCAGCAGGACGTCCCGCAGCCGCAGCGAGTCGAGCAGCCGCGAGTGCCCGTTCTCCGCCGCGAGCACGAATGCCGTCTTCCCGTCCCCGTCCACCGCGTGCCTCGCGTACGTCGAGTGGTTGACCAGGTACTCGACGGCCTCGGCGTTGCCCGCGGCGGCGGCGAGGTGGAGAGGGGTCAATCCGGCGGAGTCCGTCGCGTCAGCGTCCGCCCCAGCTGCAACGCAGAACCTGATCGCGTCGACGAAGCCGTTGGCCGCCGCGACGTGCAGCGGGGTCCGCCCATCGGGGTCGGGCTCGTTCGGGTCAATGACGTCCCCGAACGCCTTGAAGAGGACTTCCATGAGGTCAACCCGGTTCATTGCTGCCGCCTTGTGGAGGATGCAATCCGCGTGTTTGTTCTTTTTGCCGACTGATGAGCCTGACGCTATCAGGATCTTCAGAATCTCGAGATTTCCAGCTTCAATTGCCAGGCTTATCAAGGATGTTCCATCTGGATTCACGTCGTTAACATCTGCGCCGCCGTCGATCAGGCTCGCCACTATTCCCACGTCCCCGCACGAGATTGCATAATTCAAAAGCCTGGTGAGCTGGGACCTGTCACATCCAGGAATCGCCTTCTTCAGCAGCGAAGCGGTCTCTCTGATCTCGGTGTTCTGTCTGATGAGGAATTCGATCACCTGGAGGCCCACGAAGGCAATGGGCATGGTGGCGTCCTTGAAGACGTGGGGGCCGGGCCGCGAGAACAGGCGGCGGAGGTCGTCCTGGTGGGCTTTCCCGGTGATGAGCATGGAAGATCGGACGGTGACGAAATCGGGGGCGAGGAGAGGGGCGGGCGGTCAGACGGGGCCAAGAGGAGCGTGTAAGACGTGGAGGACAGGGGCGGGATGATGGAGTAAGGCTGGCTGAAGCTGAAGAAGGAAGGGTTGGCGGTGGTCAGGGAGACGGCCACGGACATGGTGTGCATGAGGTTGGTCACCCGGAACGTCTTGGCGCACTTCTGGCCCTTCCTGAACGTCAACTCGACCTCGGTCACATCCGGCTTCACGAGCCTGTCCATGGCGGGACGATACTCGGGGCCAAAGGAGCTTCAAGAAGCAGCAACCCTTTGTGTTTTCCTTGAGGAATTTGGGGGCGACCTGGGTGGTGCTTTCCTTTTTGTGAAGGGAAATGCAGAAAGCGAGGGGCGAGGAATGAGGATGAGAGAGGTTTGTCGAACGCAATGATGAAATGCTTGATTGGTCTTTCGTTTCTTTATTGTAATCAGGTGATTAAATTATGGGTTTAACTTGCAGTGGGCTTTGGTTGAAAAATGGGAGAGATGGTGACTTCGACAATGAAAGGGAAAAAGTCCTTGATCGGCTCCTTTGACCATTGAAGGTGCTTTGCTTGCTTGATTTAATTGAAGGAGGGAGGACAGAGAGGCACTTTCGATTTTTATTTCTTTTTAATTGACTCAGCCATTCGTTCTTATGAAACTTCTGGGAATTTCTGGGGGCTATTTCATCAACAAGCTTCTTAGATCTGTGCTGTTCATGCGATTACATGATTTCATGTCAGAGACGCCGATGCTGCGTAAATGCAAAAATCGGAAGATGGCGATCCGGTTCGCATTTCACCGAGCCGTCATGTGTCCGGTTCCCATGATGTCCTATCTCCTCCATCATAGTTAAGGGCTCGCTAGAGAATGCCTAGAGGGAGCGATATCATTGACCGAGTTTCGGGCTCTACAGAGTTGACCTTGGCCATCTGCAGACTGGTCCAGCATGCGCGTTGAATGTCCAGTTTGCAGGGCAAAGAAAATTCTTCACAGATCAAGCAGTTGATCCTGTCCGTTAGAAACCCGAAACTACAGATCTTAGATAAGAGATCTCAGATGGTCGCTTATCATGCGGAAAAAAAAAAAAAAACAAATGGGTCCGACAGCGACGTTTGCTACTAGAGCGAAATCTATTGGCTAGGGGAAAAAAATCAGTTGTCAGTCGATGATTCTAAACAATCCTAGGGGACCACAATTAGCTGCAGTTGATGATTCGAGAGGCTTAAGGGAATGACAGAGCAAGAAAATATGGAGCCTCTTCTGCTAACCCTTCATCTGGTAATGATCACCGTGCTTTCATGCTGAGCTAAGCAAACCATTAACCGGAACATAAGATGAGTTTATCTCCCACGATTAATTTTTATAAGCCAGATTAGTTTAATCGATACAAAGCACCCTCCCGTCTTTGTCGGATTAGGCACATCACCGAGATAAGAAAATATATTATGCGATTTATGCGAGGTTACACGTCTTATGCTCCAATTGAAGACGATTTCTTCAGCCTTTTGTGCAGAAAGTAGTCATTTTCATTGGCCACCTTCTGTGTCTTTTCCCATCTGCGGAGGACGATCCTTTCTTAGTTTCTTTATTCAAACCATCTCGATGTCATTCAACCACTAGGCACCCAAAAAAGAAAACCCCACCAGTTCGGCATATTCTCACTGCACTGCGTCATTCGACAACGATACACCATGTCGCTCTCATGAATGCGCCGTGATGATCAGCTTGCTACCAAACGGAGACCATTTTCTTGTCACCTTCTTATCCGCGGCCCTGGTGCGTCGGTGTCGGCATTAGATCGCTTGGCCTTGTCTATCCGATACCGTTTCGAGGTTTCCTCAGTGATCCTGATTTATATTGAAAAAACTGGACTCTTTAAGACCTAACTGCAACTCCAGTGATTTCCCTAGACTCCTAACTTCTGGTAATCACTTTCAGATTCACGGCATTTCTATGCGACAATGTTTTAATCTCTGTTGCGGTCACTTCTTTTCCAATGACTATAAGAGTAGCTGTGAGTTAAACATTGTTAGACAAGTCACGACCACCGTGTCGCTGGGTAATTACTAGGGAAATTCTTTCTGTGCAAACTCTCGACATCTTCGAGAATAAAACAAAACGTGCCTAGGTTGTTAATCCTCATAGACAGAGTCGGAACAAGGCTGAGCTTGCTGCATCTCGGGAGACCATCGTAGGTTAGGACTTTCAATGATGCTTCATTCCATCGTAAAGTCTAGATAGATCTTTCTGTGAGATTTTGTGGGATCACTGCCAACTGTTTTAAAAACTTAAGCTATTAAATAAATACATGATTTATTATTTAAATATTCTAATACTCTCCCTCACGCTTAGTTTGGTTTTTACCTAGTACTAAGGCGTGGAAGTTTGATTGGAGAGACAAATGAGGCTTGGAAAAATTTGAACTCGGAACCTTTAGTTTTGATATCATGTGAAAATTGTAGTGGATTTAACCATTGGACTAAATGTCTTGTCATAGTCCAGTCCGCTTACTACTTAAATCCCTATGCAATGAGATAAGCTTTGAAAAGTTCCACAGTTTCATCGATTTTTTCTTAATTTTAAAAATTCATTTATAACCGACTAAATTATTAGAAGGACTAGGTGGTACAAGATCCCACGTGTGAAGAAAGAGGCAAATAAGGAGCTTGAGGACCAAAGGAGGTAGAAAGAAGAATAAATTGATTGGAGTAAACAAAAAGCGAATGACGTAATTTGGAACAATGGATTACAAGATTGATTTGACGGTTTTGAAGAAAAGGGAAAATTCTCGTCATCCAACCAAACATAACAACTAATAAAAACATGACCACTCAACTGATCAAGACAACTATAGCATTTGTGATTTGACGCATACCCAAGAAATACACATGGCACAAAATTAGGTGTCAGCTTGTGAGAGACACGAGATAGAAGAAAAGAATAACAAGCACACCAAAAAAACCCAAAAGAATGAGTAATCAAACTTGAACCCAAATAAATAGTGGAAAAGAGAGAGATTATATACGACAAGAGTGGGAAGTTGATTAATAGTGCAAATGGCAATGAGAAGAGCATCAAACCAATATGAAGAAGCATATGAGCATGGATTAATAAGGTTCGAGACATTTTGACTAAGTGTATTATTTTGCGTTCTAATAAATCATTTTGAGATGGAGTGTCTAGACAAGAAAAACATTGAATAATACTATTTTCACATAAATATGTTTGGAACGCATACCAATATGTTCTCCTCCCTCAGTAGTTTGTAAAAATTTAATTGTGGTACTACACAAATTTTCAATAGAACAACAAAAGCAATAAGTGTTTACGCACTTCAAATTTATTTTTCATGGGAAAGACCCAAGTGAACCAAAAATTAAAAAAGTGGACTCATCCATGCATCAAAATGAATTACAACTAAAGGAAAAGATGCATGATTACTACCAGATTCAAAAGACAATCAATGAGATTTGCCTACAAGACACGACTCACATAATATTGACTTAGAACTAGAATCACAAACACGACTCAAAACTTGTTTATCTAGATGCCCAAGACAAGCCTACTAGCGAGGGAAGCAGAGGAACCCACAATAGGATATGAATAAGATGACACCATTGAGTTGGAAATCGGATAATGACCATGAGAAGAGTCATCTTAGAGGAGAACTTTCCTAGTTCATTTGTCCTTCGAAGAAAAGGACTAACCATTAAAATCAATGGCGCAAGAATTTTTCGATAAAGTTGAGCAATTGATAGGAGATTGCGAGCAAGATTAAGAACATGATAAATGATAAAATGGAGATAATAGCAAAGATTCAAAACCAGTATTTAAAAAGGCTTTACCGACTTGCTTAATAGGCAATAAATCACCATCACCAATTGAGACTTTTGTCAAACCGTAAAACAATCTAGAATTTAGGATGTTACTAATATCACTAGTTATGTGTGCCAACGCTCCACTATCAAGATACCAACTTGAATCAAAGCTCTCACGAACCAAGAGAGCTGAGAAGGAGTCCAACATGTCACTAGCGATAAAAGCTTGGTCGAATCTTTGGTGACATTGAAGTGCAGTGTGCCCAACTCCATTACAAATTTGACAAGTAAGATGAGACTTAGATCTAAGAATACCTCCTTGTGTGAATGGGAGAACCTAGGGCTTTAAACCACCATGAGGCTAATTAGAGGAGTTGGAGGAGGTATAGGGCATTGATAATGATTGCAAACTAAACCGAACATAGGAAGATTGCCAACTCAGTTGATCATGCAAAACCTTATAAGTTAACCAAGAATTGGGACAAGAGAGGAGGTTATCCACCTTATCCAAGAATTGTCCACCTTATCCCCGACCAAATTTGTGGCCTCTAGAATTACGTCCACCTCAAGACCCTCGAAATGGAGGACTAGATGAAGTAACACGACTCATCAAAGTGTGATGAATATCATATAAGGTGATGCATTCAATTTTCAAAGAAATCGTTCTTATTGGGTGAGGAGGCATGACCACAAATCACCAAAGGATAGAATTGTAGGGCTGTTTGTGACCATGGTGACGAAACGATCATACTCAAGCAGGAGCTCATTAAGGGCTTGACTCACCAAGTCCTTATCAGATATGGAGCAATTAATTGCGGTAAGAGAGTCCACAATTGACATCAGATGCCAGAGATAATTAGACATGACTGATTGGGTTTCTTCACAACATTCTAAAAATCAAGTTTTAGTCTAATTTCTTTGCCACACATTGATACATAAAACATTGTCCTAAAGCAAGCCAAATCTCTAGAGATGTCCAAAGGTCGTGAACTTCACGGAAAATCTTAACTATGAGAGTTGAATTGATCAAACTAGGAATGCATTGATCTGTCTTTACTTAGGTGGAATATGAGGTATTGATCACTATAGTGTCATTCTGATTATTGTTAAGCTTTGGCGGACACGAAAAAGAACCATCCACATAGCCTAACAAATCGTTGCTGATTAAAATAGATTCAAATTGTGATTTCCACAAAAGATAATTGTCTACATCGAGTTTGATGGAGACAAGAATTGTGATGTTGAGAAGAATGAGAGACGATGAGGATGATTGCTCAATCATAATTTGAATAGCAACAGAGATCGGAGAAATAGAGAAGAGGGAAGAAAAGGTGAAAGTGGGTGCAATATTATAGAGAGGTGATGAGAAATTGGGATTAACAAAAAATGATGGGGTAAAGAGATGGTAAAGAAGAAGAAAAAATTAGAGATGTATTGAACATTGCTGAGATAGCAATTGGAGCAAAGGAAGTGCTGATTTGGGGTAGAGATGTTGAATAATTTGATATGTTTTATTGTTTTGATACCATATGACATTTAGTGGAACTACTGTCAATTCTTCTAAAAACTTAAGTTGTTAGATAAAGGCGTAGTTTATCATTTAAATATTCTACACTTTCGATTTCAATCTCACTTTGGGTAGAGTACTCTCTTTCTTTTACTGTGCAGTTGAGACCCCCGTTGATCCTAAAGGCCATCATGGTATTCTCTCTCTTTTGGTATGCTGTGCGGCAACAACAACAGACTCAATTGAACGTATCTGTGCAGTGCAGCAGAGTTACACGACTAATAGCTATTGCAGGGCATCTGCTCTCTGGTGTATGATTAGGCTAATAATGCCTTCCTCTCCCCAACGTCTAAATTTATACATCTGAGAAATATTCTATGAAAATAGAAAGTTTAGAAAATGAGAAGCAGCTTTTTCCCAACATAATGTCCGAAAATATGAACTTGATATCATTAAATTACTGGCCTGTTCGAAGGCAGCTGATCGATTCCCACTTCCCTGTCAAGGGATCTTAGATTGCATTGTTCTAGTTCACACTGACCAACTTCTTTCTGATTTTCAACGATGTTAGTTGGAGGGTCAGCTTAATTAATTTTGCTTACGGGCCCACTGATAACGACGTCCTGCGACGTATTGCAAGAGAGCTAAATATAATTGCTGCCACTCAAAAGAAATTAAGCAGAAGTTGATTTGGAGTTTCGCAACATTTTCCCGTCACGCCTCGTACCATTCCTAGAAAGTCACATTGGATCCGCTAATGGACAAAATGGCACATTTTCGTCTCCTCAGCTGACAGCACCCTCAAGAAACGAGAGATCCTGAGGATGAAGCAATGTGAAAGCAAATATGTTGCAAGCTCATTTGTGAGCAATGAGTTATATAAAGATTCAGCTATGCATCTTGCAGTCATTTACGTTATAAAGCGAGTAGACAGAATCCACTGTCTGGTGGTTTGCTTTGTCGATATGATACAGCTAGAACTAAGTAATTGGACAATCTCCTTTCCCCTTAATGACAGCAAACTATTTCTGCAATAGAACAACTGTTAATCGTCGATCATTTCGTTAACATTAACAGTTCATGATGTTTAACCGCCACTCGATCTTCAGGTCCTTTCATGAAACAACATGACACTGTTTGATATGTCCTTTCATAAATATGCGATCGCAACTCATTCTTCCCCTCCATGTCTTTCACCCTCTTGTGATCTAATTTGCTTCTTTGATGACTCCTGGAAACGAGCTGAAGCGCCATTGCAATCAGGAATTACTCTATCTAGCATAACCCCGTTGCTATTGAACTGATTTTTATCTTTAAAATGCTGTCGTGACTGTCTGGTGGAAAACGTCACTGTACCTATCAATTGTCACGAGCTACCTTATTAAAAGATAAACTATGACCATATCGCAGTTGTATTGACCAGTTGGTTTTTCACAAATTTCAAATACACTTAGTAGGAGGAATCGGATAGATTAAATGGACACCGGTACTCATTGGTTGCGCAGTGCCATCATTAAACAAATCTATTACGAGTGCAGCAAAGTTTCGTCTGTCAGTGAGCGAAAGATGCAGAAGTTCCAACTTAGAGCATCATTTTCAACTTTGATGTCACTCTCATTCTTGTTTTTTTTAATGCTCATGGGGTCAGATTCCATTGAAAGAACTACAAAATCTCCATAGAAATCATGTCCAGTGTGTGAGACTTAATGAAAGCAACTTCAAATTAATGAGATGTTAGTTCTCTAACATTTACAGCCTCGCTTTGAATCGATCATTCAAATGTCCAATTGTTGGTTTGATTGCCATCGAAGCATGAAGTGCAGGTTACGTGACTAATAGCTACTGCAGGTTATCTGCTATCTGGTGTATGATCAGCTAATAACGCGTCTCTCCCCTTCTAAATCAATGTCTAGATTTATATGTCTGAAAAATATTCTAGAAAAATCGAAAGTTTAGTGCCTCTCCGACCTTTGTTGACCTCATCCAATTTAGGAAATGAGAAGTAGCGCTTTCCCAACACAATGTCCAAAAAGATGAGCTTGATATCATGAAATTACTGGTCTATTCAAGGCAGCTGATCTATACCCAGTCAAGGGATCTTACATTGCCTTGTTCTAGTTCACACTAACCAACTTCTTTCTGATTTTCAAAGATGTTAGTTGACGGGTCAGCTTAATTAATTGTGCTTATGGGGCCGCTGATAACAACATCCTGCGACGCATATTAATAAATCAATTGCAAGAGAACTGAACGTAATTGCTGCCTCCTAAAAGAAATTAAGCAGAATTTAATTTAGAGAACCAAATTTCGCGACATTTTCCCGTCACGCCTCAAATCATTTCTAGAAAGTCAATTTGGATCAGCTGACGGACAAAACGGCACTTTTTTGTCACGTCAGCTGAAAGCACTCTCAAGAAACAAGACATCCTGAGGGCGAAGTACTGTGAAATTGTGAGCAATGAGTTATATAAATATTCTACTGTGCATCTTGCAGTCATTTACAGTCAAAACCAAGCCGGTAGCATCCACCATCCACTGTCTGGCGGTCTGCTTTATCGATATGATTCAGCTAGAACCAAATAATTGGACAATCTCCTTTCCCCTTAATGACAGCAAACTATTTCTGCAATAGAACTTCTGTTAATCGTCAATTGCGTTCCCTAAACATTAATAGTTCGTGCTGTTTAAGCACAGCCCGTTCTTCTGGTGTCTATAGCAATTCCTTTCACAAAACATCATAAGACGGTGCGATATGTCCTTTCATGAATATGCGATTGCAACTCCTTCTTCCCTCCATATCTTTTGCCCTGCTGTGATCTAATTTGATTCTCTGATGAAGGGCATTGCAGTCGGGAATTACTCCAAATAGCATAACTCCATTGCTATTGAACTGATTTTTTTTCTTTAAAATGCTGTCGTGACTGTCTAATAGAAAATATTATTGTACCTGTCAATTGTCATGAGCTAGCTGATTTTTCGCCTTATTAAAATATAGGCGATGACCATATTCGCGGTTGTATTGACCAGGTGGTTTTTTGCATTTTTCAAATGCATTTAGTCATAGGAATCGAATAGATCAAATGGACGCCAGTACTAACTGGTTGTGCAGAGCCATCGGTTAAACAAATCTTTCACAAATGCAGCGAAGCTGCGTCTGCTAGTAGGCGAAAGATACAGGGGTTCCAACTTTGATGTCAGTCTCATTCTTGTTCTTCTCTAATGCTTATGGGTCAGATTCCATTGGAAAAAACTAGGAAATCTCCATAGAAATCATGTCCAGTGTGTGGGACTTGATGAAAGCAACTTCAAATTAATGAGATGTTAGTTCTCTAATATTTCCAGCATCGCTTCGAATCGATTATTCAAATGTCCAATTGCTGGTTTGATTTCCATCGAAGCACGAACTGGTTATATTTTCACTCCGGCAGCGGCTATTTTGCAATCGGTTTCTAAAGCTTGCTTGTCTAAGCCGGCTCACGTCACCAGTCATACGAGGAACGGCTGCAGGCCAGGACTAGCACAGAACGAGTTCTTACTTGGACTGTCGGCTTCGGTGCACGCAAGGAACAGACCGAGTCAATCTAATTGATGTTGAATCGAGTACCTGGCAAGTCTGGCCATCTTTCATAGTTCTACCCAACGATAACCTTTGATTCCTAGGTAGACAGTAATTGGTTCCAAGAAACACTCTCTAATGAAACCAAAAAATGGTCTTATCACACCATGCTTTGGTCGAAAAATACCGCTCCAACCACCACGAACCACGCGCCTGAAAGTCTGAGAAGAGGGCACGGCGAGCTCTTCAGGGCGTTTCTCAACCTAAGTATCTGATATCAGACAAACACTAACTTCTATATATCGACAACACCAATCCTAAGATTAGAGTCCATGTCCTCATATCCATGAGGATCTTACCCCCCACCCAAAAGCATTTGACCCAGCCTAAGGATATGCCGCCAAAGACAGGTGACCGTTTTACTGCTGTGCCAACCACATAGGCAGGTTACAGGTATATCCATTTCCTTCAGCTGATCATGGTGACTTCTCTTTTACTCTGTAGTGGGGCGCATCAGCTGACCAAAAGTGCATAAATTTCATGCATAGTGGAATGTCGCGCAAGAAAATGGGTGGGCTTGGCGAACTTTTTTGGCCCATTGGGCGCGCCCGGCCGTTCTATTTCAAGGCCGGCCCGTCCATGGAACTGTATAAGATATGCCTGTAGAATACTAAAGTTAATTTTCTACCTTGACACGTAACAGGAAAGTGGTATGTAGCATATGCGCAAGAGTATAAATATAAAAATACCATGAATCCTAGAATCATTCTCTATTCTTTTTTCCATATATTAGCTAAAAAAGAAACTCTTAAAGAAGATCGTGCATCTTGCCCGCATGAGTTGGCCCGGTCCCCCTACTTCGCCAAGATTGGCACTCAGCCGGGGCTGGAAGTTCGGGTCTGAACGGGCATGGCCTAGGCGTTTAGAGGTCGGGGCCCGGTAAAACCAGCCATATCTCTCTATATTGTGAAGAAGAGATTAATATATCTTTAGATTTCAAATTTCTATGCAATTGGAATACTTTCAAATAGCGTTTGTATCTACTATGAGATGTATAATAACGATATAGTATAAAATAAAGGACAGAATAGCAATTTAAAAGGGTCGCACAATAATCATACTCTCATTTATTCATAATTTAAACTAAAATTTTCTTATGATCCAAAAAATTTAGGTTCATTTTCGAAGACAATTGAAACCACAATTTCTCCCCTTCGATTAATTTTTTTTTTCTATTATTCACACTTATATGTATGGGGGTAACTTTCCTTAATCTTGCATCAAATGAATTCTACTTACGTGTGGTTCTTAAGTCCTTTCTCTCGAGAATAAAAGGCCAAAACATCAAAATAAAAATAAAATAAAGGATAGTTGCGAAAGATTGTGAGTTTATAGTTATCAAATGTGATGGGTCATAAACCCTAATTGCATATTTTCCTTTTTCATTCTTTCATCTTAAAAGTCACGTAACATAACATGCCGTATGTAGCATCATCATGGAATAGAATCATTCCTCGAGCCTGAACAACCTTTTTAGAAAAACCAAAAACCATGGGCTCTAATTCCCCCATCCCCCCCAAAAAAAGAAAACAACGGAGGAGGGAGTCTCCACCTTAGTCGTTGCCATGTTCCCATCCCGTGTCCTACTCGTAATGAACCCTCTTTTGGCGCGCCTCTAAGCAAAAGTCCAAGACGACATCCGCAGCATGCCGCAAGGCTCCAAGAAAGAGCCATGACCCAGAAGGGAACCCGGGATTAGGGTTTTTAACAACGAGCTCCAAGGTCAAAACAAGAAGATGTAGAGGAAAAAACCCCGGGTGGGATTTGACTCGGACCGGGCAGAACAAGCCAAAGGCCTCTCCTCAATTGTTGACCTAACGCAGATGCTGCCAAACGGGAACGCGTTGTGGTCCGCACGTTGTTCCTCTGGTTTCGTTCGAGATTTTACTCCCAAAAAGAATGACCGAGAAAGGGAGAGAGAAACCCTAGAAAGATGCAAACCTGTTGAATAACGGGGACGGGTGGCCACTGAAGTGAGCGTAGGGACACCGAGAGAGGAAGAGAGAGAGAGGGAGGGTTTTCTAGGGTTTCTTTCTTGCTTTCGCCGTGCATGGTGTGCGAAGCGTGGCACATGCCTAGCCACTTACCGGGATAAGACAAAGAGATGCATCCAAATGTGCAGCGCACTAGCGTGCCATCCCCCCCTTGGCTTTTTCCTCCTCGTTTCCTTTTCTTGTTTGTCATCTCTCCGTGACGGCGACCGGTGGAAGAAGACAAATCGAGTGTTTATCCGTTTGATTTTTCTTGGAACCTTGCGTCGAAATGGGGGGAGGGAGCGTCTCCCTGTACCGAGTCAAGCCAGCATCGTCGTCGTCATCATCGATGAGGAATTTGGCGAGCATCTTGTCACCATCATTTTCCACGCCTTGGAGATCAGTCCGACTACTTGGGGTTTGCCCGTTCTCTGCACACGAACTCTCGTGATGATCTCGAATGGTTCCACGGTCGTTTTGCTTCTTGGTTAACCGAAATTTTTCAAAATCAGCATGACCAATTAATTGTGATGATGATAAATAATATAAGTTAGGTGAGGAAGTTAAATGGGTAGGAACCCATAACAAATTTACGACACTAATCTTTAGAGAGAGAGAGAGAGAGAGATACAAAAAGCATACTCAATATATGTCATTCTGTTTATAATTCATTTTTACAATTCGATCTCAGAATCACTTGATCTCATCATAATATACTTAGAAATTTAGGTCTCTATCGAGGTTAACTAATGGCTACGATGTTGTCATGGCAATTAAAAAACTTCCAAGCTCACTATGCTTTCGAAATAATTATAGATTGAAGGAAGAGTCTTGTTGGCATCTCATTTTGACTAGATAGACATATTTAATCTAAGCCCAACGCTTATATTTCTAGATGGCTTATCTTTTAGTCCATCGCAAATGGAACTCCTAAAGTATATCCACCTTCCAAAGCGAGAGTGCGCAACTGCCATTGTCTCCACGACTTTGACTTAAAAATGCCTCTCAATTAAAGATTTCCATGCGAAAGCAAAATAGGATTTTTCCCTAACGCTAGGCTGCTTGAGCCAAGACACCTCGATCATTGCATCAGACTACGCTCGTCTTTTTTGAGTCATTTAGTAATTTCTAATTGCATGCATATCGCGATCTTAATTGTAGAAATAACCTAGCCTTTCCGAAAAATACAACGAGGATATTTTTGATAATAAAAATACAACGATCTTATTTGCTTTCCTGAAACTAAAATTTTTTGTTTTCGGAAGCCCGCCTTAGTTATATACGCAAAAGAAAAATGAAAATTACATGGCATCATGAAATTCGTAAAAGTAATAATTTATTAAACCATCTAGAAAAGGCGAAGTTCGGTTGTGCTCATTCATTGAACTGAACTAAACAATAATGATTTTGTATGTGGAAGTTGTTGGAGGAATATGGCCAAAAATCGCCCAACAAGGCTACTTTGCCTCTCTTTTAATTCTTTGATGCATGCATAATTCTCTCCTCTCTTTCTCTCTCATATTCTTTTTCTCATTTGTTCTTTTATAGTCAAGATAAAATTATGCCGGTGACGTATTCTCAATCATAAGTAACTTTGGCTTGCGAGATGCTAGATGGCCCACATGTGATCGATTTTTCCTTGGACTCGGGTAATTGCCACCCAATTTATATTCCCCATCAAAAGAATCTAGAAAATTTCGCTTGCACGCAAAGGATTGATTAGATTATCACGTTTGAAACGCGACGATAATCACGACAATAAGAGAATGGATAGAAAGAGCATATCAACATTTTTCCTTTTTTAAAATCCTTTCCCAATAAGGTGATTATCTCTTATAAAGTACGAATCATATGGTTGTCTACTTTTTGACTTTTTTGTTCAGGCGGAAATTAGGAAAGATAGGAAAAATTCACTTTCTCAATCAAAGATTTTCATGTTAACACAGAATGGGATAATCCATAATGCTATGCTAGCTAAGCCAAGACATTTCGATCATGTTATCGGAAACTAACGATTCATCCTTTTGTAGCTAATTGCTACTTACTAATCGCATGCATATAGATTTTCACAATTCTTAATTGCCAAGATAATCATACTCCTTCCGAAATATAGAAAGAAAGAAAAAAGTAAATTGACCTCAATGGGGGTATATTGAGGGCAATACTTAAATAATAACGAAGCCTAATTTTTTCCTTCTGTTTATGGTAGGATAACGCATGTCTTTATAATGTTCAGTTTCTTTAGGCATTTATGGGCACATTGAATGTTTCTTTTTTTCCAGAAATACGAACTTTATCTTTTTCGTGTGGCCCATCTTAATTGCATACGCGGCCAAAAGAAGA